>NC_083621.1:6582619-6822619 GCF_963584025.1 Labrus mixtus | reverse complement strand
TCACGTGGACAGACAAGTTATGGAGAAGCTGGGCAAGGCTGAGAATGGGGAGAATGAGACAGGTGGAACTCAGGGAGGCAGGCCGGGCAGTCAGACAAGGAGAGAGCACTCTCCTCAAAGCTATGATTAATTTCTAGAGGCGGTGCATTCAGCATTTGCCAGAAAATATCAATATTTTTCCATTATCCAGCGTGTTTGAGAGTGGATGCTGGCTGATTTAGAGGTTTGTTTTAAAAGCAATGCTGCCACATCTATGGTACGTGGATGCCACTCAGCCTGACAGTGGATTGGATGGTGGTTGATTGAGTAGACGCCTGTGCTTGCTTTTGTCTTTTTTTCCCCGGAAATTTCATGTGTAGGTTGACTGTGGGAGGAATTTTTGTGGCAGTAAATAAACCGACAGGCATCACTGGACCGGAAGAAGTTTTCATATAACTTTTGTTTAAGGATTGACTTTTAATTATGAACAATCTGTGCTTTCTAAATGCCTAAAATGTGATTAAAAGCAAAAGAAATGATGCCTGTAATCGTGCTGTAAATTGTGCTTTCACAAACAGCTGCTATTTTATCTCCTGTGTCAACTTCTGCTTAGTCATGAGAGACAGAGCCGAACAGCCCCAAGGTTGTAGAGTAGAATAATGCAAGTTATGGTGCAGCCTATAGTGCGCAAATGGATAACACATAATTGCACTATGGCCTGCTTAAACAGTATGAATAAAAGGACCACCACAGAGAAACACCAGGCCTGTTCACGCTTCAATTCCATTCCATAGAAGTTAGTTCGGATCCCATGCATGGGCTACAGTCCTCCAAGCAGACAGCCGACCCCATGGATCCTTCCCCACATGTCAAACCCACGCTCTCTCTCTCTCTCTCCGATTTCCTGCTCTATCCACTGTCCTCTTAGATGAAGGCATAGAAGCCCAAAATATAATCTATTACAAATCCAAACAGCATCAAAGTATCAATGTCTGACTCACATGTAAGGAAGGGCTGGCTCATGCTACTAGCTCTGAAGAGGCACATAAAAGCACTATCAAAACAGACTTGGCCCGCCATAAAACCTACAGACACTATTTACAGTGGGAGGCATTAAGATAAAGATCATTATTTCAATCTCACAAACACTTTATGCTGGTTGATGGCACTTTGATCATTTAGGTGCAAGAGATGTGAACACTCATTCACACTCACTCTTCTCCCCTGCTGGGGTTGATTTTAACTCTCAGCACTTCCTCATCAGTCTTTTTGAGGCTAAATGATTTTAGGGCTCTTAAAGCTCTGTAGGATCTAAAAATACATTAAATCCACTGGATTTTATGAGTGAAGCTTTCTTTAGATTCCAAGTATTCATAATTAGCAGCAAACCTTACACAAAACACCTAAATGATGTCTTTTACACCGTCGATCTTCATTGATGTGACACGTTTAGCATTTTATAGCCAGTGTTTGTTTATGCCAGTAGTGTAGAATGACAGTGCTTCCCCGATGACGTCTGCCAAGTAGAGAGCTGTGATCCCGAGATTTCAAAACATGCAGCTGAAGAGTCACGTCAGGATACACTCACTTACTCTGTCCATCTTAATCAAGTAACATGTCAATGAATCCAGTGGTTAATTTTATGACTTTATTTGCCCCACAGACAATATTTGTCCGTGGAATTCACTTTTAGGTAACTTCATAATTGGCTTTGGTATCTCTTGGGTTTATCATGATGCTGAAAAGAGAAAATAACACAACTTGTCCTACTTGTAATGTTTCTATTGGGACAGGATAGTCATTGTGACCATGAAGATTTGTAAACCATCAGAGATTTGTGGGAATGTTGAAAAAGACTCCCTTTCTTTCTGGCTGAATAATATTCTAGAAGGAGGTACACTGCAGTGGAGAGGAGTGTTACCTGATGTTGTACTATCACAGGAATATTTCATGAAAACAGGCCAACATAACTACATGCCAGATAAACGTTTCCTTCTGATGGGAACCATGTTGCTAAAAACCACAGACTAAAGACTACAGAGAGAAGCCCTTTCTGCTAAAATCGAAAAAAGGCTAAATCGAAACATAAACTTCCACTAATTTCCCATGGAAAAAGGCTGAATTATGAAAAATGGATTGAAAAGGCAGAATATACTGTCGCTATACATCTAGATATTTAGATAACTTGATTGATCGATACATAGATGGACGGATAGATGGATACATGATTGATAGACACGTGGATGGATGGATGGATAGAACATCAAAAGTCCTGAACAAAAGCAATAGCCACTCAGAAAGCTATACAATACATCTCTCCATCTCTGTTGTGGTCACCCCTGACAACCAGCGGATTCTGCTGCTGCATACAAGGGCCTATCTGGCTGAGTCTAACACGCAAATGAGGAAATAAAAAAAATACACACAACAACAATACCCCCCCAGAACAACAGCGCAGTAATAAACTGGCAGTGTTACTGGGGCGATAAATATCTGAGTAACAACATGCATATTAATTGGTCTTTTGTGCCAGCAGATTTCAGAGAATCGCGTTAGAGCTTTGCAGAGGAGCAGTGCAGTGTGAAGTCATCTCCTCACTTGGCCAGGATCCCAAACTATCAACTGGGAAAAAGAAGACAAAACACTTGCAGCGAATGGAAAAATGAAACCTTAATTTGAACCATTAATTATAAGATGCCCTGGTTGTGCTATGAACATCTTTCTGTTTGGATAGGGAGATGTTTTATCCAGAATCTATATCAGACAATAGTGTTCCCTTCAAAGCCATCAACATGGTATAGCAAAGGATGCTCAGGCACAATGGTCAGTACAAAAGCTCACAAGTTTCAGTTGAGATTTTATTGAAAAATCACTTTCCTCAAAAGGATGAACAGTTGTTACTTTGGATTTCTATCTACCATCAGTTTAAAACATCTCTGCCATTAGTATGTAAATGTGATGTGAATGGGTGAATGTGTAATGCAGTGTGAAAAGCGCCTTGAGTGATCAGATGACCAGAAAACACCATACAAGTCCATTATCCATTTTCCAATATTGGCTCTAATGGGGATTCTTTCCTCCATGGAACAGCCTCAAGGAGACAACTGGAACTGCAGGCTTTTTTTTTTGCACTTCTGCATTGGTTTCATTTTTCACTAGTGGCATTATCTCTAATCAAATCATAGATGGATCTTTTATATCAATGACGTTTGAAAGGTTAACAGAAGAACATGGCATGATGTAACAAAGTTAGTTTGTGGTTGATTGTATTTGTATGGTCGGTCACAGCTGAACAGATGACTGTTTTGTTTCGGATGAAGTTGAGTCATACTTATTGTTTAGACAGAGCCCTTTTTATTTGAACCTGCACAATATGAGAAAAAAATAAACGTTTTTTTAAACACATTTTTATTTTAATATTTACGTTTAATATTGCAATGACAAGAATTGCGATAAATGCAAATTAGCAGCATATTGACTGGCCTTTTTTTACACAATTCCCGTGTTTGCAAAATATCCCTCATGAATCCAAAACGCTTTGTTTTTTCCTCTAAATAGGCACCAGTTAATCTGAGGGTATAGCTGATAGCAAGCTTGAGCTTCATCTGACGCCATCAAAATGGTGAGAAAGCATGAACATTATACTCAGGCCTCCATCCAACTGGTAAAATAGGCCATACACACGCTGAGTTAGAAAGCATAGCTTGACTCTATTGTACTATTACGATACATTCAGATTTTTGTGTTGTGTTTATTGCAAAGGCTCATATCCCGATAACGATAAAATCGCACAGCCCTAACATACAATCAACGTTGGCCTCATTCATTTGAATTATTTTTTTCCCTTTAAAGAAATTGTAGGTTTACCTCAACAAGACCTAAATCTTGAACCTAACCGTGCATCTTTCCCCCGATGGTTAGCTATAAATATTTGAGTGTTCCACTTAAAGGGTTAATGCTGAGAGCGGGTAATGTTTGTCTCTCTGAAACTTTTAAGTTTTCAGGCCTTACATCAACAGTTAAGAAACAGCCTTCGCGGAAAATGCTCGGGGGTTGTACGTCTTTTGGGAAATGCGTGGGGTCTTCAGGGAGAATATTTGCATTCTTCATCACACACACACGATTATAATCTTGCACATGAATATGTATGCTGCACACACAAACAAACGCGATGCATGGGTGATGTTGATGACTTTTGTGTTTGTTTCACAGGGTACAAAGAAGGCCAAGAGCTATAAAGCTAATTACATTATGAACTCTTTTTTTTTTTTTTTTTTTGCATGCTCCGCTCCAACCGTTGCTTCAGATATCGGTAGCATGTCATGGCAGAGGAATAACAAAAGCCGCATTCTGGTTCTCTGATCTACCTGCAGCACGGAGGAAACAGATGACTGCGGTGTTTTAAGCAGGTTCACCCAGCCCCACATTTCTCTTTCCTCAGGACATTAGGTAATTAGATTTGCTTTTCAGCTCCTCATTTCTCAACAGCAAAAAAAAAAAACGCAAGGACATTTAATGTGCTATAGATTTGTGTGCCGGAACCAAAAACTTCATTTTCTAGGCGAGGACAGTTGTAGAAAAATAGCCAAGGGGAGGAAGCTGCACACAGAGGTAGGAATGTTCGACAGAGACGATGCTCCTGCAGGAGAAATAAGATCGGCGAGAGAGAAGAGCCTTCAGGAGACTCCACCGTCGTCCACACGTGAGGAGATCCACAATGAACTAAATCTTTCAGAACTGCAGCTTTTTCACCAAAGCACAGAGAAGCGTATTCGAAAAACAGATAGAGATATTTACTTAATATTTCAAAAGGATTTAATGGATTTCTCTTACTCTCTCCCCCTCTCTCTTACACTCGCCATCACTCCAATACTACAACTCTCTTTCTCTCTGGTTCTGGTTGTTTCTTTTATCTTCTTCTGGAAATCTGGTGCACATGTCATACAGTATACATGCAATGTTGAAATAGCTCGTGGACGTCAGTGGTATAATATGAATCTGAGCAGGTTAAATTGTGACACGGTCTTGCTGTGTTAGGTATGTAGTTGCGATAATTTACACAAGTTGTGTGTGCAACTTTTGTGTATTTTTTGTGTGTTTGGTTGGTTGTTCACTGCTAGAAATGTTAGGAATTGTTGTTCATTTGATTTTCTCTCTTTAGGCTTATGTCTACAGGGTACTCTACCCACAAACTGTCTAACAATTAAATATAAAATTGTCATCTTACCCATTTCTGGTCTTTCGTCTACATCTTCCCCATTATCTAATGTTCATTTCATGTCTAGTTTGGATAAAAAAGCAAAGCACCTGTCTTCATATTGATTGCAGAAAATGAGTCAGATCAAGAAACAAAAAAAAAGCAATACATTGAAAGAGTGTGATGAAAGTCAGAGAAACAGACTGAGACAGGAATTAAGAAGTGGAGTTGAAGATTGATTTTATTTCCCTGCAAAAGAAAACAATTCACAAGAAGTGCATGAAAGTAAAAATGTTGACAGCTCATTTTAAGTATTTTGAGATGGTGTTTAAAAAGAAACCGCATAAATACCTCTCCTTACCTGTCAAGCAATACAAATAAAAACAATGTTTATTTATTTGAGTTTGGATTTCTTCTGATATTCTTTAACTCATCTCACAGGCGGCAGCTCTGACAGCACAAACATTAAAACTTTAAGGTGAACGTTGCTAACAAGGTGTCACACACTGAATTATTTCACTCTACAGCCCAATGGAATGGAAACTCCACATCAGCAGCTTTTTTTCCGCAAAGCCTTTCTTGAAATAACAGCCTTCATCGGCCTGTCTGCCCGACTCACCAGGCGTTACTTTTAATACATCTTTAGAAGTCTGGAGTAAAAGAAAAAAAAAACAAACAAACAAGATTTTCTGTCTGGTTTGGTAACTCAATACTGCGAGTCTTTGAGTTGATCATGAGATAGAGATCTGTGTGGAGGAGATCAAACACATACAGTATCTGTTACATAAACAGCAGCAGCATGCCCGAAGATGAGTCGAGGAGTTTCACAGCAGATAGTGTTCTAAATTTAAAAACCAAACCACCCGCTGCCATGAAACGAAACTGAACCACTTAAACTGAAATACCTGATATTGAGTATAAACACTGTTTCTCATGACTGATTTCTCATACACTGATGTGAATACATTTCATTGATTTAGCGCAGAACAATTTCACTAGGTGTCATGCTTTGCTTATCTCCTAACTGCACCTCGTACAGTCGACCAATAACAAACTGAATGTTGCTGTGAAGGATGTAATAACCATGTCGACCTAAGAATTAAGAACCTGTAAGGTTTACAGTTTCCTCTGCACACTTCATTTATTCTATGCACTGATTTCCCAACACAATAACCATAAGAAATGTGTTTCAAAGGGGTCAAGTCAAAGCAGCAAAAAAAAAAAAAAAGAAAGAGCAAGAAGCAAATCCTGGTCGTGTATTCAATATTCATGAGGGTTGCATACAGGGGAAAATAAATTAATGAAACATAATCATTTTTCCAAAGAGCTTACAGGTAGTTAGAACATGATTTGATATTATATTGCACAACTAGACTTCATTAACAGGGGTTTAAACATACTGTATTACTAATCTTATTCATCAGTCAGTCTAGAAGAGAGTAACTGTATATTTTGATGAATCAGTACAAATGAATTAATTATGACAGTGTTATGACACGCCATGCGTCCCGCGGCTGAACCCGACAGCTGGGCCTATTATCTACAAGATGACCATGTCGTCTCACAACTCTACTAAACCTTACAGTTCAGATACAAACAGTCTAAGCCTCAGTCAGCTACTAGGGAAAAGTCAAAGTCAGTAACATTTTGACATTTTGACAGTCGGTCAACACTGTGTGCGGCACAACATATTAAACAACCGCGACAGCAGCCGCAGCTCAAAGGGCATTATTCTTCTCTCCCATGTCTATTACTCGGCATTTTCAAACATCCACTGAATAACAACAAATATTTAAACCATCTAGCTGGTGGATGGAAACATTTTAATGAAAATATTCAGAAGAAAAAAAAAACATGCACAAAATCATTTAACAAACAATGACACAATATAATATAAAATGATGATGGGATGTGGCTCAGACTGGGAATAATAAAACTGCACACGTCGTTTTCCAGACAAATGGAATCTCTAACTAAACCGCTGACGGTGGCTGAATCTTCTAATGTGATGGCTGCTTAACCAGTTACAGAGAGTCAATCATCATCCTTTTCATTAAGCAAGCTTTCCTTAGTAATGAAGAACTTTCTTATATCGGTTTCCGAAGCAAATAAGTGCTAACTCCAAAAACACAGCTAGCCAGGTGCTGGCTGCGGTGAAGCCCCCCATTGACGCTAATACAAAAAACTCAAACCTCTTGAGAGGATTCAGGTTTCAGTCCAGTGTAGATGGACCACATTATTAGAAATTAAATTGTGTCTCTCAGAAATTAAATTGTAAAAAAACACAATATTCCATACACTAATGTTACGAGACAGTTAAATACAAAAGAACATTCAAATGAGCACAAAAATATCCACTACCAAAATGATTATAGAAATAAATGCTGACTAAGTGAAAAAATACATAATAATGAAAATAATGCTTAAACCCCCTGGGAGGGGTTATACGCATGATAATGGATTGGCAGGCTCGGCCCGTCCATACCACTGGGTCTGAGCCAGTTCATTCATGTCTGAAGATGAATTCATTGTGGTTGTGTAATTTTAAATCAATTGATTTAACCTGATTTGTAACAAAAATGGATGACCTCAAGCGACACCAGTGAGCTGTCAGACTTGACAGAAACCTTGCTGACGTTCTCTGCTGCACAGATATTAGCTGCTTATCAACATAATGAGGTGCATTAATGAATATAATACACTTTAAGCCTGGATGAAACCAAAGTGAATTGACACACTGGCACTTTACGATTAAAAAAAATAGCAAGGAAAATCTATAATTATTATATTTCCTATGATATCGCTTAAAATTGTTATTGAATGAAATAATTTAAACCAGAGTGAAGTAATATCTAGATATATTTTGCTGAGAATATTTCAAAAGTTCCCTGCAAAAGCAAAGGCCAGCACCATTTCTACATGTCTCTTCAGTCATTTTTGCGCATTACTTTCATGAACTTAAGTAAAAAAAAAAATCTAAAGCAGAAAGATTCACTTTGAACTCAACACCTCTCTTCATAGGATTCTGTGAATTACAAACAGACAACATTGTCTCTAAAAAGCAGCTAATGACGGGGGGGGGGGGGGGGGGTTGTGTTCATTTCTCTTGGCACGTATAATTTGTTGGCGTAAATGAATCTGAAGCTTCATCTCCGTCTTCTGTTTGGGTCTTTCTGTGGAGATTTATGGAGGGATCTGATAGTCTTTGAAGTGCGTGCTGCTCCCTCCCTGAAGCACTGCACACCGAAAGCAAAAGTCTCTCCTTATAATACAGGGCTTCACTTCAAAGGGAGATGATGAATGAAACACTTGGACTTATTGCCCAGGCAGGCGGTGTGTTTGCAAATAAAGATGTTGACTGAAAAAGGTGTATAAACTCACTTTGCCTTACTGTACATGCAATTATTTTAAAATGTTACTTAACAGAAAACACATATTGAGTTAAATCTTCAAAGATGTCGGCAGGAGAGGATTTATTTTGCGTTCATCTATTCATTTATCTCTAACTATTACAGCGATGTACGTCGCCGTGATACGTCACCAAGACATGTAAGCACAAAATATATTTAAAAATGATTCATTCACTGACTGTTTCCAAAATATATATTGTTTTCTTCAGTTTTATAGAATGCAGTCTAATACAAATTAGCTCATGTGTACCGTTGTCTAAAACTCACATATGTTCATACATGGTGTCAAGTTTAATTTATATTCACATCTAGAGTCAGGCATGAGAAATGACAAATGTGTATATGCAGTGAATGAATCGTGCAGTTACTTAAAGTACAGATGGTGAGATTTTTGTTGTGTTTCACATTTACAAATGTTTGACTGCTGTGAAACTAAGGAGGACAAGCTGGAGCCTGACACTCTCTATGGGGATTTATAACGAGGGCCATCAAATGTTCTGCAACAGTTTGGATGCTTTAAAAGGAGACTTGTTTATGTTTGGACTTCATCATGTTACTATATTGTGAATATGTATTTGTAACTATAAAGTAATGTACAATATGTAAAATCATGTTTTTATTGAATATCATTTGAGCCCAGCAGTCGTAATATATAGGCTGATCATACAACTTCAGTTTGAGTTAGCAGTTCAGTTTTCTATTTGTCTTTGTCTGCTGTTGTATAAAAACACATCCTCATCTCACCTGTTTGCTCGCCACATTTATCTACTTTACATTTAACTCTGTATTTGGAGGTTTTTGCGTGACGTTGCAGAGCAGGCGAGAATGTGGATTCAATATTCAGCTAATTTATTCAGGACAGACTGTGTAATTCCCCTGCAGATGATGCTGCATCCGTGCACAAAGCCCGTTGAGATCCTGCTGTCAACACAACACATCTATGTACAAACATGAGTTACAACTAGTGCAAAGAGCTCCGATTAGGGGGAGAGTGTTTCTCTGTCAGATTCTGTTTGACTCAGACGAATGCTCGCGTAGCTGAACTGTTTTGAAAACCACACAGAACAGGTTTTATATCCTCGGACTGTTTCAGGGATTGTAGCTCTCAGCCCACAGTCTGTTAGCATACATGCTGTGTGTGTGTGTGTGTGTGTGTGTGTGTGTGTGTGTGTGTGTGTGTGTGTGTGTGTGTGTGTGTGTGTGTGTGTGTGTGTGTGTGAGTGTGTGTGAGTGTGTGTGAGTGTGTGTGAGTATGTTTGTGCACACTCATGCATGAGTACGCAGAGCTACAGCAGCCCACAAGGAGTTATTACAATAGAGTGAATGTTCACTTCACACACACACACACACACACACACACACACACACACACACACACACACACCAACTCTGTGATTGTGGGGGTACATTCGGTCTCTTCAGAGAGGCCTAATTTAAATTTTTAATGGGTTCAAACTCTTTGAGGAAAATAGAGAAGTGGCTCCACTGAATGTGTGTATCCCCCCCCCCCCCCCCCTCTACAAACCCAAGGGAGGGATGCAGCCCAATACGAACATTTAATGTAATTGGACACACTAAATGTGGCATAATGCAGAACATGCCGTGCATGAATGACTGATTTCGTTTGAAACCACAGTGCTGCTTCTCTCCAAACGTTTTACAGTGTTCTCTATATTCATATATTATTACATATACATATATTCATTCAGAGTGTCTTAAGTGTGTCTCATATCACACACAACAATATGTGAACATTGAATATCTACCATCTATCTTCAAAACAATTACACTTATTGGATGAATGCTTAGATGATTTACAGTTTTGTTGTTATAAGAAAAAAAGAAAAAATTCTACTGATGAATCAATTCTCACCTATTAAAACGTGTTTCGTTACTGATGTATTGCATTCCCTGAGGTCCTAAACAATCCGACAGTCAGACAACATAAACAGATTAAGTACTGCTCACTTATGTGTCACACCAAAGGGGTTATTAAGTTGCATATCAGAGTAGGAAGCAATAGAAAAATCAATATGAATAAGAACCAACAGAACAGGATTGAGCAGGAAGGTTGAGTGTGATGCAACGTGATCGCTGGGTGATAACAGATAGGATGAGAAGAAGAAGAAGACGCTTAGTGTTATGTCTCTAAAACAATTTAATAAATAATAAAATGACTTTTTTTCTCAAAAGTTAGCTTTTAAGCATCTTAGGAGTGTAAAAATAGGCTCCATGTTTTCAGACATTTTAGCTTCACTAAATATTTTATCTTGGAAAAGTTGAACACTTTGTGGAGTTTTCTTTTGTAAATGTGAAATCACATTTTAATTTAGAGTTTCACATCATTTCATAATTCCTCACGGTCATTCTGGCCATAAAAGGGAATATTTTAGACTTTTGAAGATATTTCTGCCTGATATGAGGACTTAAGAAAATCGTTGTTTTTTTAGGTAATCACAAGTTTGTTAAGTCACTTCCCATTTCTGCCTGTTAATGAAGTTTATGTTTAGTGACCAAGCTGTCATCCGGTGAGAGCCACAACCTTTGCAGTATTTCCTTTTTATGTCCTTCTTGTAGGGTTGACATCAACCAGCATGATTGATCGGTTACAGCAATGTTGCGTTTTGATGAAAATAAACGGTGTCTTTGACCAATCGAACAAAGAATAGATCAACATGATGGACACTGAAAAAAGAAAAGTTGCAAATCCAGAGGAACAAGAAACAACACTCAGATGAGGACAAGACGTCAGCTAGGATGCTGCTTCACTCGCTCTTGAGTTCCTGCAATTACAGCTCATCGCCAGAGGGGCCGCCAGGCTGAACAAAACTGAGATCTTCGTGACAGCCACTAACAGAACATGAGAAATAATCATAACAAGCTAAAATATATTGCTATTGCTTCAAGACCTAAAACTCTAGCTAACCTTTAAGGCCCTTGTATACATACATTAGCAGTGGTCTTCCGTATATTTTATAAAGGCTATGCTCCCTAGAACAAAAATTGGTTATGCTATCTTTGATTCAGTTCGAAAAGGTGATTCTGAAAATGATTAATGTGAAATGTGTGGTTTTATTTCGGCCTGTAATCTCAAACCTGAAATAACCCCAAAAGCCCCAAAAATTACCAACAAGCAACCTCATCAAAGTGAAGGCATTCAATAAAGCTATCCACACTATGTAAATTTTATCTCATCATACAGTTGTTGTGAAAAGGCCAAAGATACTGCAACGCAACCACACACACACACACACACACACACACACACACACACACACACACATAAGGAGAGAGAGAGCGAGACAGAGAGTATATCTTGCAAGAATGAGAAATTATCCTCATCTGATATCTCCCTGCTTCTGACATGCTGCCAGTTGTTGCCCTGTTGGATGTCTTTTAGGTTGATATTTAGAAACAGAATTGCCATTGATCTTGTTGAGAAATGCGACGCTCTCTAACTGATAGTGGTTTGCACAGCTTAGGGGCAACTGCTGAGATGAAGCTCTTGTCCGTTTAATTAATGGTCTGCAGGTAATGTGGGCGACCTGGTCTCCAGCAGGAGTGGAGTACATTCTCCTGAGACAGATCGTCCTGTAATGAAGGGCACTTAGACCACCTGCCAGGAGACCAACACCGAGATTAAAAGTCACCAACAGTTCACCCTGATTCAGAAGGACTCCTTGTGGATGTGTTATTGAAAGCGTTTGTATTCAAATGGAGTGAGATGAAGAATATGCAGATATGCAGGAAAGGATGTGTTTGCTGCTAATCTCAGTGTTGATGATGAGGTATCTTTCTATGTGCAGGACAATAAAGTGTGCTTTCTCCAGCATGTTTTCATTCAGCGACAGTCTCTGAGGTGAAAAGTCTGAATTCAGACAAATCCTTTGCTAATGGCCTGTCATCCCTCGTGGGAACACAATAAACACTGGCTGGGTAAATTATATTTCCGAGTGCATGTCTTCCCGACAAATATGCTGACAACAGAGCACAACAAAAATAGAGCATGAATAATGCACGCACTAACGAAAGGGAAAAGTCGAGATAAGACAATATTCGTGCAAAAGGCCTGTTGGGATATGTGCATTTCAAGCCTCCATTTGAATGAGTAAACTGTAATCAGTTTTTAGAGTTCGCTGCAGAAACACACAGATGAATGCTCCGCCATTTAAATTTGGCTAAAGTTGTTTCATCCGGCCGTGGTGCACAATCACAGCTGCTGATCTGCAGCTTCTTGTCTTTTTTACAGGAAACAAAATGGGATTAATTATTTTGTACGAGAGAAAGAATTGTGTTGCTGTAGAGCTCTTTTTAAATGGAAAATGGAAACATATAAATGGAACTTTTTCTGAAGCCTTTGACCCAGACTCTAATGGTGAAAACTACATTCTGCACACAAAACACTGCAGTGTGATTAGTGAACTAAGGCTTCTTGACATAACACTTCTGTTTTCTGAGTCTGCAGTTCAGCCATCATCTGATTATACTGTTTTCATATGTTTTTGCCTCTCCCGGCTGATGGGGAAGAAAAATATGTTAATGTCACCCCAGTTTGTCTGAGTTGTTCCATCTCTCCTGGAGGGATCTGTTAAAAAAAAATGTACCTGTGGTGGGAAGAAATCTCTTACCAAAAAATAATGATTCATTCCTTGTGAATAATAGTGCAGCATGCTTGTGACTGAAGAAAGTATTTATTGTGAAAAAAAACAAGGGTTATCTAACACCAACGGTTCTCTTGACTTCTAAATCCCACCAACAAATATTCTCTGCTTCTCCATAGAAAAACTTGATTGCTTGCATCATTTTTTAAATGCCATTCTATCTCACCTGAAGCAAGATTCAGTTGTTCTTTGGATTCGATGACTATGTCAGATCGGCAAACATTCTAATGCTCCTGGTTGAAACATTAGGTTTGTGTCGATTTGGCCATAAAAATACTAAAATAAACGAAAGGGAAGTGGTGATTGAAAAAAAAAAAAGGAACATAAACATGTTAACATGCCAGATTGTCACCAGAGGCTGATTTCCATCTGTAGTCCCTTGGCAGGTCAGCGGTACACACGTATGGGATTATACAAATTTACACATTTTCATCATGAGGGCCACATAGTAGCTCCTCTGAAGCTCGCCATTCACATCAGTTTAGCTGTAATAGTTCAATTACTAATGGAAAAATCAGGACAACTGAAAATGCCAGGTGATACAGTGCAATTAAAAGCTCCATCACTGTACTGCTTGTGACTGGTTTTTCCACCATTTGTGTTTTCACCCTGTCAAACGACCTCTGCTAAATCCCTCCTACACACTGAGTGTACTTGTGTTTTCAACCCTTTCTGTGTCCGTCTGAATACCTCAAAAACAACTACTACCACTTTTGTTATTGTTTCCATGACAACAAAGGTCCAGTACTATTGCTGGAGACATGTTGATAACAGCGGATGATTATGCACCTTCTGCAGTTGGCTCCATCTACCGATTTTAATGGTAGCGATAACAGCTGATAGCGGACAGTTTAATGGTCTGATAACATTCGAGGCGGGTTGGACAGTGGTGTTAGGGGGCATTTTGAATTGGAAAGATAATTTCCAGTCCTTAAAAAACACAATTCTCTACAAATGTGGTGAAAAGCAGGAGATCAGTCCTCTTAATGACCATTGACCAAATATAGCTCAGGCAGCCCATCTGGTGCAGTGATATTAGCGATGGTCATTGAAAATTGATACAGGCACATTTAATGTCTCAGTGCAGAAACAAGAGAACATATGAATCAAGCTGATCATGGAGCGTGAAAGACCGTAATAATCTTTAGTCCAATATGTGGAACTGGCATATCTTGTTAATTGCATAGTGCTGGCAGTTTTTGTATGCAATCTATCATGTGCCATCCTTCATGCTGTATAAATCATTCACTCAATGTATTCACATTATGCTTTCTGTCAAAACACACCTCCCTTATCCAGACTTTCTCATTGCAGTTGATGACTTCATAAATCTTTTTGGCAATTTGACGTGCCAACAGAACATGTGGTCCGTCTCGTCCCTTTTTTTTTGCCAAACGTCTCACTGGCCAAAGGTGCTGCTCTGGTTAAAGGCTGTAATTTCTCTAACAGGTGGTTAGGGTGTTCGAGGCCAATAAATGCCTGCTTCTCAGGCTCAGGTCTTCATACCTAATAACCTTTCTGCAGGCTTGCTCCTCTGTCAGGACTAGTTTGCATTATGAACACGAGGATAAAGACAGTAAGGTTTATTCTCAATTTTCTCTCAAAAGACCCAAAAGACCCAAAATAAAATTTTGATTGTTGATGGTGCAGGAACACGGCGCACACCTTCCATCCAGAGGGAACGCTTTTAGCTCTTCTGCAAAAAAGGCTGAGTGATTGCATTGAATGCAGCTCCTCTGTGCTCCTTTGTCAGAGCATCAGGGAGAAACTGACACACATTCCTTGTGTTTCCGCAGGTTCTGATGTGTATTTGCGATCAGTTTGTGCCTTTGCCTGAATCTGAGTGTCTGTGCGTGTGTACGTGTACTAAGTGGATTGCTTTTTCGGAGCCGGATGCAAGAGCCTGGTACGACAAAAGCTCCCAGCTTCAGACAGACAGATGTTCCTCTTCAGATAGCGATCTCAGCACAGAACATGGCTGCGAGAACAAAGCTGTCTCCTGCGATTATGCTCCCTCTGCAGCATGAACCTGGGGAATACTTTGTGCACAGCACAGTCGAGACCCAGCTGATTGAAGTGGCATGGAGTTAAATGATTAATACATTTATGACAGTTTCTATTTTTATATCTACCACAGTGGATATTTGAAGTTGTTGGGGGGGGGGGGGGGGTGCAAGCATACTTACAGTCTTATTTGCCTTGTTTTGCTACGCATTTCAAAGCACCCTGGGATAAGCGAGCAGGGGTATGGCAGCTGGCAGAGTACAAGCTGTTTTTGAAAAGAAGAAACTTCAGAGCCACATTTAATCTCCATCTTCTTACCTTAATCATCCCCAGCAGCTGGGAGAGGAGGATCCGAGCAGGTGGTTAGCGAAGCAAGGGCAAGGACGTGACTTCATCACACAAAGGAGTTAGGGCACTGTTGTCCTAAATCTAACTGAAGTGAGTCTGAACAAATTTTTAAAAACACAAGCGAAAGCACACAGAGCGGCATTCATCATTTTTTGACTGACAGCTTCAGGGCTTCTGCGTGGGAGAGAACTCGAGGGGGAAAAGGTGAGAGTTCAGTTGATGAGCGGCTGCAATGTTCACAGTGATGCATGTTGGAGGTAGCCTGAATGCAACTAACTTTGGGCTCCAGGAGGAGGCTGCAAGGCTTAGCTGTGATGCAAATATACCAAGCACAGAAAATCTCATTCTGTCGAGAAAATGTCTTTACGTGAGAATTTACTCCATTCTCCATAAAGGAGTTATTGTCCAAAAGAAAAAAATGTTGTAACTGTACTTTGAAAGTTGTTTGACATTGGTACGCTTTTTATTTTTTTAATTACCATCATTTTGGAAAATGCATTAAAATCTGGAAATGAGTTTCCAAGCTGCCACTCATAGGTCTGTATGTCAAGATGCTAGTGATATATCACATGAGAAAGTGTTTTGAATTCAACTCAATAGAAGTTTAATTTACTTCCTTTTTTCACTCCTGCCAACATCCATTACAGTTGAGTCATTTTTCATGTTGAGATGTTGTGCAGAGTGGTACAATCAGAACTTTTTGAAAGTGTTTAAAGTTCAGAACAGGTCTCCTCTGCTGCATTTATCTCAGCTGACAACTCGAGGATTTCCTCCAAGGATGCAGCAAGGCCAAAGAACACTATTTTTCTTATTTTTGTACAAACAGCACTTCTTCTTTAAACCCTGAGTTGCTGTGAGTATTGTAGCATTTCTTTATTTCAAAGTTTGATCTGATGTTGAAATATGTCAGCAATACTCCACTTCAAGACAACTTTGAGGTACTGAACTATGCTAAAATAACTTAATACAATATAGCTTCATATTTTTTTGCATTTAGTAAAAATATCAGACTTATCACATTGTTAAACGTTTTCTCAGCATTATTTTCTGAAATCACACAGTATATTGGTATGAATCAGATACCCTTTCTCATGTTTTTGGCAGTTCCAATGAGAGAGCCTTTTTCTCTTTCTGTGTGTTCAGAGTGGCAACCTCCAGTGTTGAAAAATTAAATAAATACGGAAGAGCAAAAAAAACTGCAGTTCATCAAGTGTCCACTTGAGACTTGCTGCAGACACAACGGACATCACATACACACCCATTCAAAAAATCAATTTTTACAGCAGAAATCAACATATTTACAGCCTGGTTCACAGAATGAAATTGGTCTGATTATCTCATGTCTTTATCGGCACACACTGTACAGGGTGTGAATTTCTTTATAACTCACTTTTTTTTTGATTTTATGAAGGATAAGACCTATTCATAATTAAGCTTGTGGCTGACTTGACTGACAGGTTGATTTGGTGTAGCTGTTTGTCAGGTGACTAAAGTCCAGCCTCTGCTCCAGCTCTCAGCCTGTTGTAAGGTTAACTGAAAGTTAGGTTGAGACAGAATCTCCAGCATGGCGACCAGCATGGCGACCACCATCGACGGACTTCCAAAGCCACATTCAGTAACCAATGGCTGATGTCACTCAAGCTGTGTCCACTGTTATTAACAACCTATGGTTCAGACCAAGATTAAGTTGACATGCAAAGTGAATAGCACGACCCAAATTTGTAGCAATGACTGTTTTTTTGCACACAAAAAAACACGAACCAGGCAAAACACCGGACAGTTTAAAAGAACTAACCTAAAGCAAAATATTTGCAAGATGTAGTGTCAGTGATTAAATGTTTCCTACTTTCTGAGTTGCATCAGATATGGTCGACCCGACATCTATTAAACTAATCAGCATTTTCTAGTTGTATGCTTGTTGTCTTGTGTGTAGACATGAGTGCGTGACACCGGATAGCCCAGTAGTTATCTTTCATGTCCGTATGTAAGGAGGCTGTAGTCTTTGTCACAGCAAACATGAATGTATACTTTTGATGATTCTGCTACATGGTTGTAACATTTAATCTACCTGTAAATCACAACACACTCAAATCACAGAAGAACCTGTTTAATTGGGTTCATGCCACTTTAACAATGCAAAGTGCTGCAGCTGTGTGACATGCTCCAGTGAAACTGCCACTCATCAGAGAGCAATGGACAAACACTTTCTGTTGTAGAAATAGAGGTTTCACTGTTGATCTGACAACATGAAAGCTTAAAATGGTGATTCCTGCTCAGATTTAAATTCAAAAAGAAAAAATAACTTTTAAAACCATTTTGTCAATTTTCCCAGTAATTGTATCCTGTAATCCACTGAAAGGACATACTGTGCAGGTTGGACACAGTTAATTCTGTTAAGTAGTCAAAAGTAACTCCATGTCAACTATCTGAAAGAGTGAATGCTGCTTACACATTGAAGCAGCAGTATTGAAAATATACAATATTACAGTATTTTAGCCACAGTGGTAGATTATCTTAGAAAGGTGAATGATGTTAATTAAAACACTTCTGAATTTGAGTAAAAAGATAAATGAAGAACCCTTCATCCTTATTTGTGGGTATGATACTTTATGAGTACTTCTTTCACCACTGAAAAAGTTTCATTCTCATCGTAATAGTATATCAATTATTTTTTCTGTATTTCGTTTAGAGCTAATATGATCACATGAAAATTGCTCACTTTCCATTATTTAAAAAAAAAGACCTGTTAATGGATTGTAGTTGTTTTGTAGATTAATGCATTTTGAAATTGCAGTTAAATTTTCTATTTTTCACACACCTGATTTCATTTTTTTTTTTTTTTTCTACATATTCTTCACCATCACGGATCAAAACATACACTTGCAGTACTGTGTAAGAAACATCTTATGTGATGCGGTGTTATATCACATGTGAAACACTGCATCTACTTTGGGTCACAAATGAAAAAAAGTTTTTTTTTAAAACATACATCACAGTGTTTATATTTTTGTGGTGTCATTTTAGCGTTTCCTTCTTAAAGTCAGGTATTCAAGCCCAGGAAACACAGAATTGACAGACAGAGATTTTTACAACTGGGGACTGTGCAGTAAAAGGGCAACTCTGACATATTGATGCAGAGCGAGGGCACGACCTGTTCCGCTGTCACTAATCAATGCTCACCTCAACCTTCAACGTCACCTCAACAGTCAACATTTCCTGCAGAGACAGATCCCCTGAGCACTAGAGTGATCTGACTGCAGCTTGGTGGAAAATGTTCCGACTCTCTTAGAAGAGAGGTGATCTTTAGTGCTCCTTTGCAGGTGCTTTTAATGGGTTTTATGGTGCTACGTAAAGCATGACGTTAAAGATGTGTGAAGAGAATGCTGAGGAGGCAAAAGGACATGATGCAGAGCCAGACCTCCTCCTCCCTACTCATGAGCCCCTCCCCTTTCTTCACTGTAAATTTATGATGCTGAATGCAGGCTGAGCTGTTTTGCATATTACCTGTCATGCCCTAGGAGAGGGCTATAGATCACAGATTTGTTTAATGGTTTGTAACCAAATTAACTATTGAAGTTGAAAAAAAGGGAAGACGGAGCAAATCCGAGTTATATTCTTTATATGTGTTTTTACAAGAATGACAAATGGGGCAGAACAGTCCTCAATTTAAAACAAGTGAGTGTGAATCAGGAAGATAATACGGTGTTGGGATTTCAAATACAAATTTCAAACTGAGAACAAAATTTCAACCATCGTGTACCAGAATGAGAAATATTCATCCTTAGCTTTAACCTGATCTGCTGTTTTCACTCAAAAAACTTTGCATCTTTATCCTCATTCTTTTTGTAGTCAAGGACACAGAGACAGTGTGTGTCTGCTTCTTTTGAGAAGAAACCTGTGCTTCAAACAGAGCTAATCTTATAATGAAACCATTTCGACAGGTCCTGACAAACCCTACAGACCCCGGCTGCACACAAATACAGCTGCAGCACAGCGAGGATTAAAAAAGTTTTCCTTTAGCGTCACACAGGAGCTTCTTATGGTCGGGCTTTCTCACCGTAAAGCATTTCATTTCTGAGTTCGAGAGCAGTTCTCTTCCCGTCGTTGAGTCCCCTCAGCTCTGCGTCAGTACATTAAGATCTCTTCACAACTATCAGGGAGGATTCATTATCTTGTTGAATTGAGAACAATTTCCTGAAATGGAAAGTGAAGGCCTCTGCTTCTCATTTCTGTTTTTATACCGTATTTACATCAATCTCTCGACATATACAGGTTTATTTTATTTGCATCAAAAATAAATATAAGCAAGGATTTATTCATTTACATAAATACTTACAATATATGTGTAAGACTTGATATCCCGAAGCCCCAAACTGAAGGTTGGTGGAGGGGATTATAAATGCAGTCATATTTTATCACAGAGAGAAAGGGAATCTGAAATGATGCCTTTTAGAGTACTCTGACTGATTTTGTTCACAAATCAAATTCATAATAATCAGAATTTCTTTGTGAAATTTTAATGAAAGAAACAAATTATTGTGGTAACATTTAGGCTTTTTTAGATTAGCAACCAAGGGTTAAAACAAATCATGTATTTTGTCAAGTATAACTAATTTTTTTGTGTTTTCAAATCTATCACTTGTTTAAAACGATAAATCCATTCAACCTGAGTTCCTTTCTTTCTGTGGTCTTTCTGTGTGAATTATATTTAAAAGGGTCCTCAGATCATCACTCAGTGACCCTCTCTCTGTGTGTAAAAGCTTTATCTGGGACTCTGGCAGACTAGATGGCCTCTAGGTCTCCTCCAGTTCTCTAAACCAGTTATGATGCTTTCACCACTTTCCCCCTGAGACTTGACTTTTACAGAGTTCATGTAGTGTCCTTCTAAGCGTGAAGTCTTTAAGTTCTGGTTTATGTTACACACTTATAATTGGCTTCTCAAGACTACACTGAGGACTGTACAGTGTGTCAGTGAACTTGTGTTCCCAGTGTGCCGCGGGCCACACACAGGTTTCTGGATTTCAAATTCACATTATTTAAAGGTGCATTCAGGTACGGCAGAAGGCCAGACTTCCATGGGTTGAATAACCATTATTCATAAATGTGTTCGTTCATTAGGAAACAGAGACGAATCACAATCAGGTGCAAAGAATAAGACACATGGTGTCTGTAAATTCCCCTCACACATGAACACAATGCTGTTGTTTCATACTCTCTGCATGCTTATTCCAGATGAAATGAATGTTTGTACATACTTCAATTTATTAATATGATTTAGATTTGCAGATCTATCAGTTTTTCATTGGAAAAAAAATCAATCACTGTTTGATTGGCTGAAACTCGTTGGTCTGCCACGCATTTTCAACTTCACCATATAGCCATAAACTAGCAAACGCTTTTTATTATTTGTAAAACGACGAGTGCCTTGGAAAGCTTTTTGTGTTGGCTACCAGAGGACAGATGAAAACAGTTGTAGAATTAAGATATCAAATCATGAAACATCTCTGGGTAAGGTTAAGGGAGAAGTTGTTTTGGTTTAAATAAACTCGTAAGATTAAGAAAACATTGGGTTTGGTTTATACGTATAACCATCTGGTGAAGGTAAAGTTACATCCATTACAGAATGATTGAACTGTTAGGATAAGGAAACAATGTTGGTGGGAAACAATGATTTCTGTCTTATAGACTTAAAATTGCTTGAGCATAATGATGTTTTAGGGAAATAGGTTAAACTATAGAATCTTTTAGGGACCCTGAAAACACATCTGGTAAATACACTGTAAAAAAATACACTGTAAAAAATACACTGTTAAACCTTAATGCCTGCTTTCTTGTACACGTGCAAAAAAAAACATTAAAACAATGACACGCCTTTATGAGTCCTGCCAAACAGATTTTTTCTTTCATTTTCCAAGACAAAGATACACTATCAGTGACGTGATTGACTGTTAAAAAGGAGCAGGATGATTTTTTTCGTCACCTACTGACATGATAAGATCAGCAAAGACAAAAAGAGGTACCATTATGTCCACATTGTTGTCAAAATTAACACTGACTGTAGGCTCCTCTCAGTTTTAATGACCCCTTTTCAAATCGATACACCTTTATAAAAGAATAGAAGCCTTTTGAATACCAGTCTAAACTTTAATGTCTGCTAAATTAAATGTAATGTAATCCAGGGATTAAATTGAGACAAAGGTTAAGCCGGTGACTTGTCATCAAAATGTATTGTTAATAACTCCAAATGCAGATCAGCAGCAGCCGGATGTTGCTGCTTTCCATACTACTGTACTTTGTGGAATGCCACAGCAAAGTACTTCATGAATAATAATCGTTTTCTCAGCACAGAGTATCTAAGTGGTGGAAGTGCGGGGGAGTATTTTGGGCTCTGTTTGACATAAAAAGAGAAAAAAGGGGAGAGAAAGACATGATTAGTCACAGGTGTTCTGGCTGCTGACGCAAACTCCTTATACTGGTCACAGGGTATGTTCATGTGAAAAAGGGATTTGAGATGAGTGGGCTGTGAAAGTTAGTATGATGCATGCACTTAAGTAATAGTGGATTTAAATAAAGCGAAGCAAACATTAACAGTTGTGTTCAGATTCAGTGCTTCATGGAGATTGCCTCAGGACTTTTCATTGGAGTTCATAAAGGCAGAAAATGACTTTCACTCTCTCATCTGTGTTTAACTATTAAACTGTTACAGATCTCAGCCAACTGGACAGAAACTACTTCATAGAGCAAAGCAAAGGCAGTCTCTTGTTTAAAAAAAAAAAAAAATCAATAAAAGCAATAACCTTTTTTTATATTAGGCCATGATGGATAACGCACTCTTCTGAGAAAGACCAAAAAACAAGTGCACATAAACACTATTGAATATTCCCTCAGCGTGAACAAGTAATGAGAAACGACACAGCACACAGTAAAATGTAAGAGTATAATAATGTTACTGGAATAGAAGGGATTTAAAATTTTAATTAGCCTTTTGTGCTATCAAGTAGGAGTACGAGGCCTTTTGATTGTTGTAGAATTTGTGTGCTTAATTGGTCACATTAGGTTTTAAAATAGTAATATTCTCCTAGAGTTATATTCTAACTATTTCATAACCCCAGGGGTCCTCATTTTCATGTCATTGTTAGCTTTGCGATCACATTTTGTGACGTTTGTTCACCCCTCATGAATGCTGACGCTCGGCTGTTTGATGAAATAATTGCATTAACCTTGATGCCCAGAGTCCTTTTGTTCTGGAGATTTAAAGTAGCAACGGGTGTCACTTCCATAAAGGTCAGGGACCCAGAGATTAGAACAATATAAATCTCAATCCAAGAACAGGCTGAGATATCATAACTTAAAGTCCAATAGCTTGGGTCAAGCTCCAAATACAGCCGAATCCTAAATAATGTCTGTGAGTGCAGGGGCGCGTCCAGACATTTTGGACTGGGGTGGCCCAACTGGGGCACTGACTTGTGCAGGGGTGGCCTTGAGTTCAAGTGCACACATCTTAATGAAGATAATTTATTTGCCCCTTCTGTCTGCATTAATCACATCAAATTTTAGGTAACACTAGATAACATACACATCTTCTAAGCTCAATCCGTCAACGCCCTGTGTATGTCCAAATTCACAATTTAAGATACAAACATCTGCACACTGAAAAATGTGAGCTGCCTGGTGCAACACAATCTGAATAGTGGATTTAAACGTAAGTCCCACCTCTGGCAAATAGCCAATCAAGTATTTTAGGGTGGCAGATGGGGTGGCCATTAAGATTTCAAATGGGGGCCTTGCCAACCCTCTGGACACGCCCCTATATGAGTGGACCCTTCCTACTTTAATTTCCCACTTCTTTCTGACGCCACACCTCGGTGTCGTTGTTCAGACTTTCGGTTCAAAAAACTGTGGTCCAAATCACGAGCCTGGTTAACTCAAAAGACGTTTTCTTGTCTTCTCTAAATGAATCAAACGACCTGCGATGTGTGGTGCTCTTCATGATGCTTAAACTGAACCCATGCGTATACTTTGTGGAAGGACTCCTAAATGTTTTTTACCACTTAACATTGTTCCATGAATAAAATGGAGCTTTAGAGAATATAAAGAAAACCACCCCCATTTTTATTGTATCTTATTGAATTTATTTGAACATATCCTGATATATTTACACTGTGTAACTAGTTTAACAGGCTTTCATTCTTTACTAAGATCCTTTACTTAAATCAAAGTATCAGTGCTAATGAAATCCTTACTATAGTTTCACTTACAGACGTCTGATGTTTGGCTTGGCTGGATTCAAAGAATATATCTGTACGGATGGTGAAAGATAGAGTAAGTTAAAGACAGAATGGAAACACTAAGGAGCCACAAGGGACAGAAAAAAAGAGGACTATGTTGTTTTACTATGCAAAATGCATTTTCAGGGTTACAGCAAAGATCGGAGCAGAACATAAACTGCAGCTGAAAAGGAGAGCAGTATACAGGATGTTAGCTAGCAGCTTTGAAGAAGAGAGTCTACCAGGGAAACTGACTGGTTGAATATGGCGGTAGATTATAAAAAGGAGAACATCACACAATCAGAAAAGCTAGTGCACGTCAGGATGCCAGTGCCTTTCTGAAAAGTTTGACGTTTTCAATCGGACTGGCTCAGAGCAGCTGATCAGTTTAATGTTTAATCATTCCCCTGCAAAAAAAAAAAAAGGCAGCATGCATTAAACATGGATGTTTGATATTTACATCATCATGACAGGCGCTGACACTACAAGAGTTCCTCGTTGAACATCATGTTTCACTTGAAACAGCAGCTCTCGTCAATGGCACGCTGAAATTGGATTTAGAAGATAAATATACAGATATTAAAGAGGACATATTATCCCCCTTTTCCACCTTTAAACAGTCCCCCTGTGGTCTAAATTAAACATCTGTGCTGTGCGTCGGTCAAAATATAACATGATTCAAGCACCAGAGGAGGTTTGTGACCCTGTATAAACCAAATATATGTTCAAAAACACTGTAAAAGTTGATTTTTCATATATCACCTGTGTACAACTGAGGCTGTGCGTTTGTGTTTGACGCCCGCACAGCACTTTGTTCAACTGAGATTGTTAAAGGTGCTTTATAAATAAGCTTAGACTTTACATGAGGTAATAAACACGGTCAAATAGGGGAAGATTTCCCTCCAACTGTATTAAAAAAAAAAAAGAATACGATAAATGTTTATATCTATCATTTCTAATGTATTTACATCATATTCAAGGCAGAAACATTTTCAGTTTAATATTCGGATACTACCAGAGGCATAAACATGTTTCACATCATCTTTTAAATAGTTCTTCAGTAAATGTGCTGATTTTTCTTTCAGCACTTATTTTCAGTAAGCATAACAAAAACAATCATACCACAGTGTTTACTTGTTTTTAATTTAAATGTTTTGAGTTTGAGGTGGATCAAGATTTTTGGATTTCTCTCCGGATACTGAAAGTGGAAGTGGGAAGTCTCAGATATCATCCTCCGCATCTACAATTTAAATACCCAAAGCTCAAACTAAAGCTGCTTTGCTGTTTTTTTTATTAAGATACGGAAATCTCACAACAACTTTAAATCCCAAAGACCTGTGGGGATTTATTCAAATAAATCAGTTTCTCTTTCATCAAACTCCAAAAGAGACCCTTATTTTCATTTCTTCAAATTTTGATCTTCAAATAATTTTAAATCCGTGAAGCTACGGACTGATTTTATGTGTGTAAAAAAAAAACAAGCTGCCGAGTAGACTGAAGAAAATAAAGCAGATTTATAGCCCTTCATTTGTCTTTCCTGTGCCTGTTTTCATAGTTTGCTTGACAAGATCTGTTCTTCCTTAGGTTCAGTGAAGGGTTTATTAGATTCTCTGTGCGCCTGCAAAACAAGCCCAGACAGACTAAAACATTCAAATCTTTGTTGCAAAGAATAGAACACCATACCTTATAGAGAAATTCAGAGAAACTATTTAGAGAATTATCTTGACAATTTGAGAAGCAAGGGCCAGGTGTCTGAAGACAGCAGCCAATTTGACCAGATCTCTGAGATGTGCAGGGAATCAGAGATTGGTAATCATCCAACAACAAACCTGTCAGCACAAACACGCAGTGGTTCATGATTCTGAGGAAAAATACATTAATTAGTTGCCCACCTTCCTGTTCATTGTTCTTCTCTAGGTCGTTATTTCACTCTGTATTCATTAGGTAATTATGTATGATAGTCCTTGGGTGTAAACATCAAGTACAAAGTAAATCATCATAATGAGCCTGGGAGGGTCTCGGCCCTCTGGGGAAAAGGCTCCGTATAGCTTCTGTAGGTTACCGGTGAGCGTTATTTAAGTTATTTCTGTGTACACAGTATTTAAAAGGCTAATGAAGCTCGTGGTAAGAGGAGATAATACCTGGCTGGTTTATTTGTCAGATAGGCTCATAACACAGATTGCAGTGGGCATCATGTGGTACATGCTAGTGGAGAAAATAGGAGCGAAAGGGACATGAATATTCTAATACCAGCTCTGCCAGCTGAGAGAATTTTAAAATGTCCTTTTTCACCAGTAAATCGGATTTGTATTCAAAGACAGGGGTGTCCCTAATTGAATCTTTGCTGATTTGACACTGTTTAAAGCTTGTGTAAAGCAAAAGAGTAGCATCAACTCAGCATGTGGCAGAGGGAGAGGGAGAGGAAAAGACTGCAAGGACATTATGGCCTTGTCTTTTCGTCTTTATTGTGTCTTTTGGTAAGAAGGATATCTAAAACCTATACTAGGCCACTAAAGCAAGGAAGAAGTGCATTTATAAAGAGACAGTGCTGACGTTTCTGCTATAAACCACTCTATGTTTTGGCATCCTTTTTTTAATTGATCAAGGTGTAAAACTGCTGCGAACAGAATCTGATCAGATCGGCCTGAAGATGTCTGGAGTTAGTCCAGCTTGCATTGTGATCAGATCTTATTTAGGTGTGAACACAACCTGTACAACATGCTGGCATCTGTGCCGAAGTGATAATTCTCCCTTGACTTCTTAACACAACCAAGAACTCCCCACATCAGAAGGTTACTAACTTCATTCACACTTAAGGCTAAAGGCTTTTCTGTTGTTGTTGTTGTTGTAGAAATGGGGGATTCACTTCCATGTACTGTAGCATCAGGGAAGGGATGCTTAATAACTCGATGTGGTGACAGTGTGTCCAATGGGCAGTTCCTTTAAGAAGAGAAAACAAACAGAAGAACAAGGGTTAACAAGGATAGGATAACAGGTCCTGATGCAGATTGTATTTCATTAGCCGGTGTAATGGAGGAGCATATTGCTCAAACAAGTTCAAACTACTTAGATAGGTATGGCTTGTTTTGCATTATCTGGGTTCACCTGCACAAACATGTTCCCCATAACACCTGGCTCATGAGTCAGTGTCATTAAAGCAGCCCTGCTTCATTGTTTTTATTTCACCACTTGTGCTTGAACAAGCTGTAAACACAACGCTGACACATTATTAGCTCGTAAAGTTGATTTAGTGAAACTGTTAGCAAACATTTGCCTATTTAAAAATCCAGCGGCGACAGAATAACATCGCCGTGTTTATCAGCTAGGTTCTTACACTATCATCCATGCTTTTGGTGCTCCGCATGTAGTGCAGAGAGGGTGTTATGTTCCCTGAAGATTTATCAGAGCTTGTTTGCTGACAGCAGCTGCCTGATGCTAAAAAATAATTAGACGATGGTAGTCAAAGAGAACAAAAATAGTTGAGTTGCAAGATTTCGAATCAAAACTACTGACAAAATGAGTTGCAAGATGCTAAAATTCTCAAAAGTCCAATGACACTTCCTCACACTGAGGAATATTTGTCGCAGCTTCAAGTTTTATAAATGTTTCCATCTATCAAGCCCTACATTTGTATGCCTCGGTTCTCACGTAAATCTCATGGCCACCATCAACCAATCAGCATAAGAATTCAATCTTGAGAATCAAAATGAAGATGCAGCGAAACGCTTTAAAGCAGCGATCTATAAATGTTCCAGTTTAGACGTGACCAAAAGTCAGGAGGTTGTGACATATGCAGACTTTATTAAATGTTGTATTTTTCTCCATTGCCATATTAAAAAAAGCAGATAAAGTAACAATGCCAGTTTACAATAATTATTATTTCAGTGATATGGGCTGCTTCATATTCTCGTAATTACTCCTCCATTACTTTACAGTATGTCTCAAACTCCCTAAGCACGCTCCTCCGCAGAGTGTTTCTCTACTGCCAGAATATCCATATCCCCCTCTCTCTCTCTCTCTCTCTCTCTCTCTCTCTCTCTCTCTCCCTCAATTTTCCATACACACTTGTGGGGCCTGCAGAGCTGTCAACCTCTCAGTACCACAATGAGCAAAGGCTGTGCTGCAGGAAACAAACCCCTGGGGATTAACTATCTTAATTAGCCAGTTTTTTTTTTTTTTTTCCCAAAGCAAGGCATGCCACAGCAGAGGGTGCAGTGAGAAAAGGCCGACCCGCAGCTTTCCATTAAAAGCTTAACCGGGTTAGGGGCGAGCAAGAACATCTAACAGCAGGGCGATCAAAGACAGGACACACAAATCAATGTGAACTGTACATATGCAAGCACACACCTTCTCTACAGTGTGTGTGCACTTGTGTTAGTGCACGACTAACACAAGGAAACTCGAAGGCCTGTATCAAATTGAAACCATTTAAGCTTGAAAAACAGCTGGACCGCTGAGATATCACCCAGTCTGGACACTTCAGCAGGTTTATTATGGATATCCAAATTTAAATAGCTCCACTTTTTCTCAGTTCCCATGCCGCTGACAGTTCCATCGGCCACGGCCATGTGTTATCGAGCAGAAGAAGAGGGAGCGAAAGCACCTGAGCCTATAACCACCGAGTCTTTGAAGGTATTTGGATGCTTATTGACAATATAGGACCTCGGGCAATTACAGGCCTTATCTTCCTGCCTGACAAACAGTCTGCTTCATTATGGGGCTTTTAGCTGACACCTTGCCTCAGCCTTCCACACTGAAATAAAACTGCTAATGCAAGAAACCAAACAGCTAAGAGGTTTGTTAAAAAAAAATATCTGAATGTTTATACATAATTTTCCTTCTTAATAGTGCTTTTAAAAGCCTCCATTAGTGACTGGATGCAGTGAATGACAACTGAAGAAAGGACGCAGAGGAGGAGGAAAAGCAGGGAGCGTGATTGCTTGAGGTCTTTTAAGTTTGTGACAATTAAACCTAATTGGGTAAAAATGAAATAGTTGTGAAGCTCACAGTTTTGATTGCTTATTGATAGTTTTATAAATCTATTTGTGTCAGGAAAGACTACATCACATGGATAACTAATGCACTGCATTTCTTGGTAAAATAAACTACCAGGGAGTTTTTAAAGAAGGTGGGTGTGTTTAGTTTGTGTTTAGTTATGCAGCCGTTGTGTAAAATGATGCTCACACAAGAAAGTTCAGTTTTGGGAAAAAATGTACAAATATTTGTAAGTCTGTATATAATAGCTCTGTTTCTGTTTGATATGAATTGTTCTATGACTCTCTGGATGCCTTTCAGTGTGGTACACCCACAGAGAGGTGCAGATATGGTTCAGACATTGCTGTGATTTTGAAACGTAACATTGGGTGTTCCCAAACACTTACTCTTTAAGTTTCAGAGGTTGTTTTGTAGTTATTAAAAGAATAATCAACTACAAGGCTAAAATTGAATCAAAATCAGGGCAACAACTAGTTTGGAGCTTGTATCAGTGTTAAAGATTCACCCCGCCACTCATCGTACTGCGCGTTCTGCCCGCTCGCCTCATAGACTGTAAATATTACGCTCTCCTGCGTCGTCCACTTTGCCAATTCGTTTTCGAGTTTGAATTATGATCACTTTTTAGCACGGCAAGTTTGAAAACGAAAAGCCAAAGACCTTTTAGTTTTCATTTGAATGATGTCATACAATATGCATACATAGAGAGTAAAAGTATAATGCAAACTGGTTGACTGAATATTCATTTTAAATATAGGTCAAATAATGCACCTATAATCTGAAAATTAAAACATGTTTCTGTTACTGTATTTTCATTTTAAAATTAGCTTTTTCATTTGAATTATGATACAGATTTAGCGGGGTATTTTTTGAAAACGATAAAGCAAATGTCATTTTCTTCCTCATTTTAATTTAGTCAAAGAATGTGCATTTTTGAAGTTGAAAACTAAAATTCAAATTAGATAAATTAATCATCATTTTATTTTTGAGTCAAATAATAATACACCCATATTCTGAAAGTTAAAAATAATTTCTGTTAATGCATTTTAATTTTCAAATTAGCTTTATCATTTGAATTCTGATCACTAATCGCTTCCATAGATCACCCAATGCACCCCTCTCTACTGAGCTGCTCCAGTAGTTGAGGTTGAAGCACGTACAGGCTTGTTTCACGACCGTTTAGATCAAATCTGACACTTTCAATATACTTGTTAAAGATCATGTTGAGAATATAGAGATACATCTCTTCCTAAAATTTCACCAATATAAAGAAGAGACACTTTGTGAGACTAGTACAGACCCATATTTATAATCTTCCCCCACTGAGATCATTGGATCATTTTTATATCTATAATATGGAAGTGGTTAGGGAAAGTTGTTTTCTGGGAGGTGATCAGAATTGAATTAGGCTTCAGGTCTTCTAAATGATGATTCTCGTCTTTTTAAATGGTAGAATATCTCACCTGCAGTCCAGAAAATCTTATCTTGAACTAACTAATATTTTAACGTGAACAAGTTTGATATCAAACTTATGCTGGCTTTTTGTAAGTCTCAGTTAAATGCTTTTGGCCATGTTGTACTGTAATGTTTTGGTTTTGCAAAAAAAAAAAGAACTTACAGAAAAACAATTAAGTATTTGAAATACTAATCCTGAACGTGTCATTTATGATGGTTAACTTCAGATGCAGAACCCTTTATGTTTGATAATTATCATTATTAATAATTACAGAAGTATATCCCAGTTGTCAGGAACTTTCACCTTGAATTTTAAACAGGTGGAACCTAGGCAATATGTCCAGAAACATGCCAAATAAACATCCCCACATGAGAGGTGCTGTCCATGGTTCTGAAACCTCTTCAAACCAAAGTGCTGAATGCAAAGCTGTGATTTTTCATGTCTACCTTTTGACATTTTCCTGACAGTGTGCATCCTCTGAAAGATACATGACAGCATTGTTATTTAAAGTCAATCTCTGCACTTGTGGAGAAGAATTATTGTTCATCTATTTTTCCTTTATTTTCCTCTTTCTCTGTAGGAAAAAAATAGGTTCAAGCCCTTAGGCTAACAAGCTCTAATTTCAGCTGATGGCTAATTGTACCTGCTATGTGACATCTCATGATGTTACCATGGAAACACAGCAGTTGCCGTCCTTGTGAGGGTACAAGGTAGTGTTGATATATTGATGTTGTGTACTATATGCTACTCATTAATTAAATATGACAAAGCTGCACATCAGAGATAAGAGTATTATTGTGGCTTGTTGTTTTTTGTGTGCATATTTTTTTTAACACCTGCCCACACCTGAGCTGACCTTGTTGAGTGGATAAAGTATAGTTTACAGAAGAATAGTTGTATTTTTGTAGACACAGTGAGCAACACCTGTGTATGGTATGAACTTCTATGGTAGCCTCTGTTTGACCTGGACACAGAAAAAAACTACAGTGAAGCGGCCTGAAGGAGAAGCAAGCAGAGAGGAAAAGATTCAGACAGACAATGTTTGCACAGGACAAATAAAAAGCTGTACAGAGTGTGTCGAGGGAGAAGGAGAAACTGAGATGGTAAAAAGAGGGATGTGTAAAATAGGCTGGAAGAAACAGACAGAAGGCCAGGCTCTGTTTGCTGAACATACAAGTCAGATGATGGCTGGCAGAAGAAAGGGACATTTTAAATAAATTAAAAAAGGAGAAAAAGAAATGGGGGAAAACTAAGTCTTGTTTAATGGAGGACTTTAACTTTGACTCAACTTTCTCTAGCTGTTGTTGAGTTCTTCAATCTGGATACTGATTTAATCAAAGAGAGTTTGTGGTTGTATGATTGTAATGTAGCGCTGGGAACATTTGTAAATGCAAGTATAGTGAGAAGTTGTAAGTGATTCAAAACATTTACGATTTGATGATGAGTAAACGTTTACAGATAGGCTTTAAGTGAAGCAACTGGAATGACTAAGCAGCGATATATGGTGTTGAAAAATGAAGCCAATGCCAAAGTGCAAAAGCCTGCTGTCCATCGAGTGTCCAGGATACTTCAAAAGCCCCAGAAGTCACATACACACCCGTTCAAAAATGCAGTTTTTACAGCAGATTTTTATAATTCATCCGTCTTGATTTACAAAGAAAGAGAGTTACTCATATAAGGCACGTGGCTGACATGACTGATAGGCCGGCTCGTTGTATCTGTTTGTCAGGAGGCGTATAGGCCTCTGCTCCAGCTCTGTGCCTGTCGTTAGGTTGAATTAAAGTTAGGTTAAGACAATATTTCCAGCATGGTGACCGCCACCGACTGGCTTCCAAAGCCCACTTCAGTAACAAGTGAGTGTTGTCACTCAGGCTTCATCCACTGTCATTTACAGTCTATGGTAATGATGCAAATATGTGACACATGACGATTATGATGATTCTCAAACTTAGAGAATTTTCATATTCTGTAATCAAGAGTCACAGATGAGCTCAATGTTGTTGCGTTGAAAGATACATTTCAGGGTTCAGAAATTTTCAGAATGATTGTATCTCCCAATGTCATTATATAATGTAATAAAAATAAGGAAAGTGAAAAGTTAACGATTTCCATGTTTTTAAATTTGCTGTTCTTATTTGACCTATGTATCCTTTACTCATTAACTCTCTTCCCTGTCTTTCTCTCTTCCTGTTTCTGTCTGCCGCTCTCTTTTTGAACCACTATCTGTGGATTACTGAATAGTCCTCTTCTCACTGTTAATGGGGGAATAGCAAGAGGTTAACGATTCAAATTCCCACCGATCTATGAGTTGTTAGCCCCTTTGAGTGAAGCGTTTCCAAATATAATTCCCACAGTTTGGTCCAGCTCTGTGTTGTGTAAGCGCTCTTTTGACACTTTGAGCTAAAAAAAAAAAAAAAAAAAAAAAAGGCCTCATTGCCTCTGGACAAACTGATCAGCTTTGGTGTCCGCAGCTGTAAGAGAGTCTATTTGTGATACTACGGCAATAGAAGCAGGTTCCTGCAATACGCAAGCTTATGAAACATTTACTATCACAGGAAGCACCACTGGGCCTCGTTGGTGCTAATTAATATCCTCCTACTTTTGTGTCAGATCTGATTCTTATCTTGGATTTTATATTGGAAGTGTAAATATCCTCCTGGGTTGGTAGTAAGAAGCAGTGGGAGGCTGTTACGTATGAGATCTCCAGTTTCCCAAAGAGTCTCCATCTCTCTCTGCCGCCTGCCATGAAAGCTGCAGGCAGCCGTCTTTGAAACGTATCATTTGCGCAATTATGAAATGGATGTGGATTTTCTCAAGCCCATTAAAACTGGAACACTGCGCTCGACAAGAGCATAGAATTTCAGTCTGCCTGTCTTTAGAAAAGTGTGATGAAATATTAAATTAGAGCAGCATGTTTCAGTGATTGGAGTGTCATTAGTTGGTTCAAAATCACATAATGAGACCTACATTTTAATTCTGTTCAGTTAGGGCTTGATTAGAAGCCCAAAACAACTTATAAAATCTAAGGAAAAAACAAAGTGAAATTGCTGAGAGTGGGTAAACAAAAATTAATTCATGGACAAGAGAGTACAATCAAAATTGTGTCTAGTGACAAAAGAAAGCACTCAAAGTGTCTGGATGTCAGATCATAGTGTTCTTCATGTCATAGCGGGGATCAGCAGCAATGCAGGGACAAAATGTTTCAGTCACTATGGACACCAGCTTTTATCCTCTGCATGAAGGAACACGACGTTTCAACCTGAAAGGACTGTGTTACTCCTCAGCTGTCTTCTGGAACTGATATCGAGACCCTAAAAATAGATGTACTAACTCTTAAGTGTACTCCTACTCGCACACAGAGACATGCAGTAACATGAATGAACGGGATCAAACAGATCAGAAAACAGGAAACAAAAACTAAAAACTGCATTGGTAAGAATCCTAACCTCTTAAATAATAACAACAAAGGAGTTGATCTTCACTATATAAAGACAATGAGTCAGTCACAAAAAGCTAAGCTTAAAGCTTAAAAAATCATATTATCTTGTTTTCTTGCATTCTTCACTACATAAATGGGAACAACAGGAACAACTTGGTTGCCATAGGCTAAGGTAAACTGAGGAATGCAATATAACTTAATCAGGTGTTAAAGGGATGGTTCAGTTTTTGTAAATGGAATACTATTATGAGGCTCTTGAGACCAAATGTTATATATTATCTACAGAAGGTGATAGTCAGAATGGCCCCTGTTTGGAGAAGTGTACACGTTAGCTAAGCTAATTTAAGGGTATGACTTGGATAAGATTTATAACCTTGATAAATCTGTAACAGTTTAAGTGGTGGATATATTTGAAATATTTTCATACTTCCACTCTCCGTCAAACTGCCCTTTCCTTTGACTTAATGTTTTTAGTCATTGCATTATGTTACAGGGTTTATGTTTGTGTTGATTGATGCAGAAAGAGGAAGAGAAAATAAAAACAGGAACAATAAAAGTGATGCAATCCACTAATGCTTACATGAACATTGCAGTTTTTTTAATGAATTGACAAAGAAAACTGGTTATTGAAGTTCAGGAGACTGGTTATTTTCTGGTGAATCAAAGTCAGCTGTGTGATCACATTATGAATTCTTGTCCTGACACCAATGTGTGCATTGGGATTAGAAATTGTTTTGAAAGTTTAAAGGGTGAGGCACACAGATTATGGTTTCTAATCTCCTGTAGTAATTTATTAACTCATTTGAACCATGAAGGTTTGTATACAGACTAATAAACAGCAAAGGGAGTTACTAAAGTGAGGTCTGCACATTAATTAGGAAGTGTGCTTGTGATGTCGTTTCTAATTATCAGATGTTTAAACACAAAGGGCCTGATTCACAAAAGGATTGTGCTTCTTTTACAGCCATTAAACATGTGAAAATTAGAGAACAAGATAGCGTCAGTCCACAAAGCACTCAAAGGGTGAAATGCTCACAAACAGTATGCCAATCAAAGAGCTAATGCCACAGCAGTTACAGCGACGCTATTGCGACCTGTTTCATGAGCACGGGAACATATTTTCGCTGAAGGTTGCTGCAAGGTTCAAATGCACAAGCCATGTACTCACGCTTACACACCTTCAGCATGTTTCAAGTTAAGGTCAATTCCAGTGACAACCTAGTGACTGCCATAATCAAATTAAATATCGGATCATCTTGACAATCTTAACAATGCAAGAGCGTCCGAAAGCTTGCATAATTAAGACGATACATTTTTCAAACCAGATCAGCTTTCACCCAGTTATCTGCAAAGGCACAAACACTGTGCATACAAAAAAACATTTTCATACATCAAGTCAGCACCCTATTCACAAACGCACCTCATAATGTTTTAATGCTTTTTTTTTTTATATAGCTCTTGTCCTTTTCAACAACTACAGGCACTAACTATTCATCAGTTGCACAAACAGACCTCAAGCTATAGTGTTCAGTTCTGTTCTTCTAAACAAAATGCTGTCTTCATCACTGAAACACGAGGCTGTTACACGGTCCAATCACAATACACTATTTATGGATTATTGAAGGTTGGTTACGATGTTACGGTTCGGTGTGTAAAACAAGGAGGTGGACCCAAGTGCAGAATAAACTAATAAAACTATTTATTTAAACAAAAAGGCAAAAACTTCCAAATGTCCAAACTGAGAAAATCCAAAAATTGACAAGCACTGACATGCCAACATACGACAAACAACACTAGCAACTTACAACAAAGAACTGACACGGAAGGGGAAGAAACACAGAGACTAAATACACAGGGGAATCAGACACAGGTGAGACTAACAAGACACAGGTGAGGACAATCACACAGAGGCAGGAACACAAGAAACACTGAGGACAACTACAACCTAAATCATGAAACACTAAAGACACACAGAACTCAAGACTCTAACGAAACACACTAGAACACAGAGATACACGAGGATAATAAATGACAAAATAAAACAGAAAACACTGAAGACAAAAGTAGGAAACACACAAGGGAAAAACCAGCAACACTGGGATAAAACAGGGAAACTCAAATACAAAACCAAATCATGACATACGACCCACAATTAAACTATGCAACAATGATTTATAGTCCAAAGTCATAACAAAGATATATTTAACGCAAAAAGATCAAAATGATGGACTACCTTACTTTAGTTAAAGATGTCAACATGGCTATGGGTTACACTGTGTGCTCGAGAAGTGGCTGAGTGGACCCTGGGAAGAATAGCTGCTACTTTGGTAGAGGCTAAAGGAGATCCAAAGAAAGAAATTAGTAACTGTGGCGCTGTATTTATTTGAGATGTTACACGCAAATTTTCCAGTGATGAGGAAAGCAATTCTGCCTCTGTTTGACTTTAAAATAAATTATCTGCAAAACATACTACTAATACTAATAAAATACTAAGATTAAGATAACTAGTGGCCGAATCAGTCCGGGCTGTAAGAAACTCAACACTTCATCCACATTTATGGAGAGGTTTGGAGCCGCTACACTCGAGGAGGATGCTCGTTTTTTTTTAGTTGCCCCTTGCTTGCTTATTTTACATTTGTGCAGATGGATTTTTAAACACATTTAGACGCAAATAAAAAAGAAAGCAAACTGCAAAAGCAGGACAACTTTTGGGGGTCTTGAATATCACCTGAATGTCATCGCATGCTTTATGAATTAGACCTTGAGGCAGAGCCGATAGCGGGAGCAAATGACGCGCAATTTTTGGAGCTTTTGGGAGCTGCAATCCATTCTTAGTGATTTCAGTTTTTTTTGTAAAAAGGGGAGCCATCATCACAGAATATAGCGCTAGATAATTCCACATCTTTTAAATCATGGGTCAGTTTGCACTTCATGCTTAACAGACTTCATGTCTAAAACAAGTTTTATAGTAAGTAACTATAAACTACGACATTGGGTTAAAAGAAATGAAATTAAAACAGTGCGGAAGACGGTATGTAAATTGCTGATACAAGATTATCTAAACTGCACATTTAAAAAGGACAGGGGACATCTAGAGAATCTTACATTTCAGCAAAACAGCTGTCTCTTTATGTGTCATAAATATTTTAATAGCATCAATAAAGTATCTCTCGTGCCGCTGCACATCGGAAATCATAGTTTTAGCTCGACAATTCACGGTTCGATGATCCTTTAGCTGTTGATGGACTTGAAATGAAGCTTAAGAAACACTGTGACAATATGTAAGCCGAATAACACCTCTTAGACCTTTACACACACACCCACAGACCTTTAGTCTTAATCATGTTCATGTAGGTTTTCATCTATTCATGTGATTATTCAAAGCATTTCTACACATTATTCTACATTTAAGCATTGCTTTCTTTTTTGTCCATCACACGGGGACATTTTCAAGTCTTTTCTGCTTCTGTGTCTCTCAACAGGGACACACACCACCGACCAGACGCTCCTGTGTGTGTGTGAGTGTTTGTGGGAGATTAAAGAAAACCCTCCTGTCAACCAGTCAGCCTCTTAAGATCGTAAGTACACTTTCTAAATCTCTTTTATTTCTGGGTTCCATGACTTGAAATGTGGTCAAGATTCCCAAAGAATTCCTGTGTTGTTATCACACTGTAAGAGCCCAGTTTAAAGCTAAAGGGACTAACGGGCAGATAATGAAACATGTGAAGGAAAGAAAGATTTCTAACTATTTCCATTTCAGTTTGAGCTCACAACAAAGGACATAAATCGTAATCTCGCAAGGATTAAATGCTAAATCCTTTATTAATGTGAGCCATAGTCAAAAATGAGTTTCATTTTGCTTAAACGCATAACCTTTTTATTACTGACTAATCATTCTGCTTCAACAGGCTGAACCAAATGAGTCACGCTTAATTATTCCCACTGCTTTACCCTCTAACCTTCTCAGAGTCTTCCTCAAGAAGCACAGAATATTCCCTGCTAAAGGTTATGAACTCTGTCATGTTGAGAACCCTCTGTTGTCATGATGTTGCAGAGAAGGTGTGAACACACATGCAGCAGTGGTTTGTTTGTGTGTGTGTGTGTGTGTGTGTGTGTGTGTGTGTGTTTGTTTGTGTCCTCTGCAGCTTTTGCTAACATCTGCAGTTCTGCATTGATTCCATGCCAGTAGAAAGCTGATGCAGAGCGGTGGCTTCCCTGTTATAGTCAGGTTCATCAGCCAATGGCCGTTAGAGGTTGTGTGTGTGTGAGAGAGTTTATTAATGCTGCGGAGCAATTGACTGCAGTCAACACAGTAATAAAAAAATAATTGCTGCAGTCATAACCAATTGTGGGGAAATTTACTGTACTAGCACTTAAGTTTTCTGATTACTCATTTAAGCTTTTGTATAATTAGATAACTTGAAGCGTTCCTTCATCATCACATGAACCCAGCACAAACACTATTTTGTTCAAATGAAATGTTGTAGCCTACTTGTCAGGTCATGCAAAGTTCTTCTTAAATCAACATACAGTAAGAAAGACCGCGTCAGAACCCTTAAAAACATGTTTATCCCTGCAGCGCTTTAACATTCTTATCAACTTATGAACCCTGTAACTGTAGCGTATTGGAGAGGTGGCCACTTGTGCTTGCTGAATCATTGCCATGGATTTTGTCACAACATGCATATAGGTCAGTGTCAGGGGAAACTGTTGTGTGTCTTCTTCCTCTGCTGTGAGTGGGTTGCGTGCTGAGATGATATTTACAACATATTGTATGATTAGATTGTTAATTTATGGTAAGACCTGTCAAAAAAAATGGTCTTTTATTATTCCCAAAGTAACATGGCTGGATGTTGAGTGAAAATGTTTTTATCCCTGCTGCAGAATAATTTAAACCTCCCACATCGACTTTAGTTCACAAGCTTTTTAACCCATTAATGACCTGCTACTGAATTTAGTATGTTAATGAAAGTCCCACAGACATTTTCTGTTAGAAGCAGAAACACAAAATGTGCAGGGGAGATTGGATATGCAGTATGTGTGGCTACACAAAACCAATTTAATTTTTTTTTAAATTTCACTTATTTATCATGCTTTAATTGGCTGACAATGGCGTGTTTCTTAACAGTATGCACACAAATAATAAATACAAATAAAATAATTATCCGTGAAATGAAAAAATAAATAGTTTTCAATTCACTTTGAGGAAGAAATGAAGAGAAACGTAGCTGTGAAATCAGGCGTTTCTAGCAGGGTTTCCCTTCTTTGTATTTTAGGATATCCCATTTCAGCATGCGTTTCCACAATAGCGCTGTAACTAAGCTCGGCCTTCATCACGTTTTGTACTTTCATATTATACAGCGTTGCAGAAGCGCGAAAGAGCAAGGCACAGCGGGAGCTCCACATACACTCACAGTCAGACATGCAATGCCTCTGTTACTACCTCAAAAGACGGTACAGAGGGGGCAATAACTTGGTCTTCCCATTACGCCTCTGATACATTCATATTGAAGGCAAAATGTCACAGGGTGTAAATATTACGCCTTGAAACGCCAGTCTGAATAGGGCTGATGGCATGCTGATAGCTAAAGGGCCCATAGTAATAAATGGATTCTGATTAGCTAGAGGCCTTTGTTATTCTTCTAAGTGTCTCAACCACTTATAAACACAGAAGCACACACGCATACATGTGAAAAAAACATTATCACACACACACATGCATGCAGATCGTCACAGTCAATCTAACTATTTGTATGTTAAAATATTACATGAATAGTCGACGATGTATTGCTGTATTCATATCCAGCATGTTAAAATGTTGAATGTGGTTATTGAAAGTAGAGCCAGTCTGATTAATAGGCCAGCCGATAAATCAGTATCGGCTAGTTTTATTGCAGATATGTGCCGATATCATTAGATTTATTTACCAGTTAATGACGTAAAGATATTTTAGTGATCAACTGACAGACAGACCGACACGCTGACTTCCAACTTAGAGCTAAAAAGTGTCATTTAAAGGATAAGGCGGAAGACACAACAGACTCTTTATCCTATTTATTTTCACAGCTGCAATTTCATTTGCATTTCACAAAGACAGTGCCACTCCTGAAAATCTCAGTATTACCGCGGGAGAATAGAGGGGGCAGCGTCCTTCACCACTTCACAGAGATTTGAGCAAAGCGGCTGAGTGGAGAAGGCCACAGAGGACCTGGTGTGTCGGTGATAGACAACATAGATAGAGAGACAACAACAAAAAAAATCCCGAGATCCGCCGGGGGGGAATATAAACAGCTACTCAAGCATATGGAAGGTTTTGCTATCACATCGCAGGAAGAGAGAGTAATGTTTTACACCTGATTCTCTCTGTGTGTGGTTTGAATAGTGAGGCTTTTGCTGGAAAGTTCCTGTGTGATCAGTTGGCTATCTGATGGGTTGAAAACTGAATGCATGAGAACACTGAAGGTTGACTGACAGATTAAAGAGGTCATATTCTGCCCTTTTTGGGGTTCGTATGTTTAATCTATGTACCTACTATAGTATGTTCACAATAGCTTGTTCGAAAAAAGTGTCTGTTTTCATTTACTGCCGCTCCATGCACCGACTCGCTTCTGACTCTCTCTCTAACACCCAACTCACACATACTCCGTGTGCGCCGCGGTCCGTCCAGCGCCGCGGTTTTGCTCCTTCGGACGGCTCGCGCCCATTCACACCGGATCCGTTTCTGGGACGTCAGCGCAGCGGAGCGCACCCCATGACACATCACAGGAGAACTACAAGATCCCGCGTGAATTAAGAGAAAAACATGCAAACAACATGTCGCTTTGTTTTTCTGAGGATGCGTCGTTGTTAATTCGGTTCCTGTTTTGACGTCATGTTGATAAAGTGATGAAAAATACGATCGCGAGTCCGTATATTGTGTTTTATTTTGAAATTGACCGGATGCTCTGTGTGTTTCCTTGTCTGACTTCCTGTCCGGGCTGTCATATTCTGTCCAGCTTGACGCGTTCCTGCAGCGCTCTCCTGCGAAAATAGACTCGCTGCGTATTTGAAACGGAGCAGAGCGTAGTACCGTCGGTGGCACGCGCCGGAGACGGACCGCAGCGCGCGCTGTGTGAACACAATGATTGACTAGAGTGACAGCTAAGTACAACGTAGTGCGCGGCGCTGACGGACCGCGGCGCGCATGGAGTATGTGTGAATTGGGCTTAAGGCTCTGAAGTGCCCACGTTCAGAGGTCCCACGTGTGCCAAGTCTGGTCTGATTGGTCGGCCTGTCGGCTCTGCCGTAATTGGTCAGTCGCTCAGCACGGTTCTCGGAAATGTCACGCCCCGTTTTACCATATTGGGAATGCAGCCACTGGCTCCGTCCGAGGGGAGCATAAACATTAGCACCTTAGCACTACTGTGCTACCGCAGGCTACGGCATATCGTGGGCGTGCTACAGAAGTTAATGGGCGTGCAACATGAGCTGCTGGGCTTGCCACAACGAGCCAATGGGCTTAGATCAGTGATCTCACACTGACAATGACGTCGGACTGACAACTTTTTATCGAGGGGGGCTAGAACCGAGCGTTACATGCAGCTAATGCTGCAGCTAACAGGAGGACGTAGGAGACTTTGAATTTTTGCACGTAGATGTGCCTAAACATGCACAGGACACTTGGAAAACACACTAAAGAGCATATAAAACCAGAAAAAAGCATAATATGGGACCTTTAAGACTCTGAATAGGTCAGATCCACTGTTACATCATCAGAAAACCTTCAAAGACGGCTAACAATATGCAGAAGTTAATGATTCATGGCTACTCTTGGATTAATGTTGGATTTACTTGCAAAAAAAACCTTAACATTTTAAACTAGCTGGCATAAACTGGTAACTAAATGAAGCCACTTAACCTCCCAAAGGCAGGTTAGAGACCAGCTCGGAGGCTGTTTCAAACTGTTTGAACACTGAATTCACAGTTAAATAAAGCAATCTCCTTCAGTTTTTAGGTCTTTTTTTTACTCTTTTCATCTGTTAACGTGGATAGCTGCACTGATTCAATAGTTGAATTGATCAAATTGATCAAATAGCAGTCTGCAGTTTGACTTTTCTTTCTCAGTCTGTCGAGCTAAGCTCTGCAGCAGGACAAATTCCCCCACCGCAGACACCCTGTTCAAAGTGGTTAGAGCCAGCATGAGTCAAGCAAACCCATCAAAGGCCAGACTGGATATCCTGGCGGGGAGTATTTACCAGTTCAAAACCAACACACTGATCCTCAGCCTCTGGTACATTCCTCTTATCTTGACATCATGACCCATGACGATGCCCTTTCTGTTCTTCTCCAGCGCTTAACATTTACTCATCTTTTCTTCTAATACCCCCCCCCCTCCTTTACATCACTCTCCCTCGGTTTGTCTGTATACAGTGGAAACAGGTTGTTTTTTTTCTCTCCTGCTTTTTTTTTTGGATGAATACTCTGTGATGGTGAGCTTACAGCAGCCATCAAACACGGGGGATTTTCTTATCTTTGGCCCCTTGAGCTGAGAAGCTCTGAGGGCCCTCAGAAGTATTTCTTTACCTGTTCAGATAGGAAGACACCAGCTTGTTTGCTGACACAGCTGAACCAGTGCCAACATGTTGATATGGTAAATATTGAAGCAGACACTGCGGTCGCTAATCACTGTTGGCAGAACTTTAAGATTGCAATCTGCCGATCAGAGGTAGATGATGTTTATAGAAAGCTGACTGAATTTGGGCCATGTCCTATCTGAAGACTTCTTGTTAATCTCAGTGGGGTAGTTCTGGTAGGATAAGGCACAGCAACAAGTTCCTCTCCTTACTCCACAAACAAGCAGCTTCATCAGTGGCCACGAGCTTCAAATCATGACCATTTAAGTTCCCTCTCTCGAGTCACCCTGGCATGTGCATGGTTCCACAGCCCAGATAGAGATAACCACAAAGTCTGGTTAGATGCTCAAAATAAAGCAGCTGAGTGAATTATAATAACAGAATCATCTTGTTGGATTCATAAATAAAGCTTTCTGTCTAATGGTTCATATTGAAACTTTTGAAAGTGCAATCATCTTTTACACATGGCCAACAACAAAAAGAGCGTCATCTTTATCTACCCAATTAGTTTGAGTGAGAATGAGGGCTGGTCATGTCACCTGGCGCAGCTTTGAAGATGTTTTATGAATACAAAGTTTAAATATGAAGATAAAATTGGATTTCCCTCTGGATTTTGCTGTCATTTATAGTTCTTTGAAGCAAAAAAAAAAATCAGATTCAACCATTAGCATTGGCAGGTCAGACCCTGATCAAATTAGAAACAGCCAAAGACGTATCAGTGCATCTCTAACAAACAAACATAGGTTTGTAAATGTTTTTTAAAAGAAATGACCATTTACTATTTGATGAAAACGGACTCAGATCCCAACAATAAAGTGTATCGTATCATATAATACTATATCATATCTTTACGTATTAACCAGCTCCCTTAGCAGACTTACACTTTGCAAAATGACTTCAGTGCCACATAAATATAATATTCTTGATGGAGGCATCCACAAATGATGCTCAGGGATACCTACAGTGCCACATTTGTACTTGTCAGGCCAAACAAGCTGCTGCTTTAGACGACTTGAGAGTCGTGTGTGTGTGTGTCTAACACGTGGACATCAGTGTGCGTGATCAGACTCCAGACTCATCAACATGTTGCTCGTCTCCTGTCACAACACTGTCTGGCAATGAGCAGCTCTGTCAAACTGGGTGACACAGCACTACAATTAATCACAGAGAAGGACCACTAATGAAGCCGTTATGTATTCGGAGAGTTTCATCTTGTCAATACACTTTTCCAACTAAAGAAAGTACTAATACAGGAATACACGTAAAGGCCTTTAAGGCATTGTGGTAATGGATTAGCTGAAATGGAGTTTGACAAGTGAAATATAGCCCTGATGAGGACGTGGTTGAAGTGTTGATGTCATTTTCTCCCTTCTCCTTGTTAAGTTTGGTCACACCTCTGAAGTGTCCATTTAGATTATTTTGCAAATGGATCTAAAGTGCTGGAGTTTCACTTTCCCCTTGAGCAATCTACGACAAAGTCAGAGTTAGATCTGTGTCCAGGGGTCAGTAACTCATCACTATGAACTGAATCAAAGGATGCAGTCCGCTCTTTAACATCAACGTTCCTTTGACTATTGTTTGGTGCTAAAAAAAAAAAAAAAAAAAAAAAAAGGACATCTTCCTCCACATAAACACTTCCAGACTGAATTCTACAACACTTACTCCTGGCTGTATCACAACCGTATGTATCGCATTTTTTATTTCTTTATTTCCAAACCACTGATGCAATTTGCACATCGGTGAATTCCAACTGCTTGCTTGTGTAAATCATGCAACTCTTACAAATGTAGTATCATCACCTAGTAATATGTAATTACGATAAACAACTGGGAGACCAGCAGCTAAATAAATGGTCTCACAAATGAGTCAAATTAGACATTTATGTCCTCAACTGAAGTCGTACGGTACAGAAATCATAAGATTTTGGAAGAAAGGCGCAACCATCAGCCATTTAATGTTCAGCTTCCTCTTATGTGCAATACAGACCAAACCTGAAATAAATAATACATGAAAAACATTTGTGTAGCGCTGATGTCATTTTTTATGGAGTTTCCTTGGATTATTGCATACATTTTTTCCTAGAAATATATAATGTCATTACTTTATATATTGACTTTTTAAACAAAGGGGACCAATGTGTGAATGTGCGCACATTATCAAGTGCCCTAAAGTTTTGCACTGAAGCACCAACATTTAACATTTTGTGATAATTAGCCTCGGGGGAAGTGCTCCATTACACATAAAAGGAGATAGTTAAAGGACTGCATGCGAAGAAAAGAAGGATATTTTCCATCAACTCTGGGCCGACCTAGGCATGTTCCACTTCTATAAGCTCACTCGCTCACTTTTGCTTTTGTCTGCCATCTTTTGCCAAGTTCAAAGGCGCCAAGCTCGGTTTCAGACACAATGCTTTAGAAAAGACACCCTCAGGAGATTAAAACATTTCTTCTGCTGTGGCTCCAGTCTGTAGTTGTTTGTGTTGTGATACCTTGTGTGGTTTAATATGGACCTTCTTTTCTGAAGTATTCATACATGGGAGAAGATGAGGGGGATTTATGCTCTTTAATATGTTGACTTTTACCTACTACACCAGAGATTTAAAGGGAAATGTGTTTGATTTAACTGTACTCTCAATCAATACAGCAAAATCAGAAATGGCCTTTTTTCTATTCCAAACATTCTTATAAAACGTGGCACACACACACTACAACACGCAATGTAACAAAAATAACAGACAGTTTGGTGTTTCATCCTTGTTAGCCTTATTAGGCTTCAGAAGAGAACAGGAATTTGCTGAAGAGGTCTCCTAAGATCATGCATTTTCTTGTTTTTTATTACTTACTCTCAGTTTCAAATGTGTTGCATTCTCCAAGTCACACTGACTCAAGTGACATCACTTGAGAAAATTTATCAGACTTTACTGAGCACAAGTTTTTATACAACCTTTTTGATTTGCAGTTGTTTTTCCTGTCACCAGACTTGATGTGTAATTTCCCACTTATCATCATTTATTTAATTTGAGATTTGATTGGACATGGCTGATTATTAAATATGGGATGACATGAATAATGTGAATAAAAATCACACTGAAACGGAATCAAGATTTCAAACAATGTCTGTAGTCATATTTTGCATGTGCTGTAATGAGTTCTGTTTAAAGTTATGGTAATTGTTCAAGCAAACAGGAGAAAAATGCTGTTTTTTCCCATCTGAAGGTGAGAGATTACAATACAATCATATTTAATCTCTTTAAATGGTCCTTCATGGTTTTTTGTTTGCTTGTGTTTTGTCTGGTATTTCTGTGATAAAGAAAAAACAAACCGTTTTCCCAAAGCAGGCACTTCTTCAATTGGGCCAATTATATCTTAGTTTGAAAGACTTAAATAAACAGAAGAGGCTCGAATGCAGAGTGCAGGCTGAATGCACAAACACTAAAGAATGAAATGCAGTTCTGTTTTTTTACAAAGACTGTTGAGCCGATAATCTCTGAATTTGGCAATGCGCATCTTTGGAAACTGAGGACATTAAGTAACCAAAAACTGTTGACACTCAAAATTGTTTAGCTAGCATGGGCCAAGAGAATCAGTCTGAACTTGTGAAGGACAAAAAAATTGGTCAATTAGTTATTTTACATTTTTTACATCAGTAAATCATTTCAAGAACCATTCCTTTTAAATGCCTCTGGGCAGGTTAGAAATAATCAGGCAAAGAGAAAACACCGGTGAGGGGATCCACAGCTCAGATGGTCCCTGGACCAGCCAAAGTCAAATTTTCTTAAACCACTATACAACAGAGAGTGGTCAATAGAGAGAGAGAGCGAGAGAGAGAGAGAGAGAGAGAAAAGAGAGTTTTAAAACTTCATTTATTGTGCTCTTCAGACTTGCGAAAAACAATATGATAGTCATATGCTGATAGAATAATTTCCCACCGCTGAATCCTTGCTGCAGCGAGTGTGGGTAGACTCTTGTATTCACCAAACAGGGTCACCAGGGGGCGATGGTCAGTCAATAAGGTGAAATGTCTTCCACACAAGTACTGGTGAAATGTCTTCACTCCATAAATCAGTCCCAAAGCTTCCTTTTTCTATTTAGGATTTTTTTTTTTTTCTGCCGGTGTTAAGGTGCGGGAAGCATAAGCGATTGGTCGCTCCTCTCCATTCAGCATTGTGTGTTGGATGACAGCTCCGATGCCATATGCGGAGGCATCACAAGCTAAGGTGAGTGGCAGACTGAGGTCACAGTGAGCTAAAACCTGCTCACGAGTCAGCAGCTCTTTACACCTCACAAAAGCAGTTTGTTGTGCTTCTGTCCATCTCCAAGTCACATTTGCCCTGAGCAACTTGTACAGTGCTGTGGCACAAATCTTCCGTAGTAATTAAACAGTCCCAAGAAAGCTTGAAGCTCGCGAACATTTTCAGGAGCAGGAGCTTCTTGTATGGCTCTCACCTTCTCTTCTGACGGCTGTACACCATGCTCAGTCAGTACATGTCCCAGGTATTCAATGCTTGTCTTGTCCAAACTCACATTTTGATCTTTTCACTCGAAGTCCATTTTCCTGCAGACGTTGCAGAACCTTCTGCAGGTTGTGAAGATGCTCTTCCTCTGAGCTTCCTGTAACAAGCAGGTTATCCAGAAAAACCGCCACAGGCAAGTCTTTCGTCAGATATTCCATAATCCGCTGAACTATAGAAGGTGCAGAACTGATTCCGAAAGGAAGTCTGTTGTAGGCGAAAAGTCCCCTGTGTGTGTGTGTTAATGGTTGTGTACTTCTTTGAGTCCTCATCTAATAAAACTTGCTGGTAAGCTGCAGCTAAGTCAATCTTTGAGAAAATCTTGCCTCCACTAAGAGTTGCTAACAACCCCTCTAAGCGTGGTAAGGGGTACGTCTCTGTCTCAATTGCCTGGTTAACAGACACTTTATAATCTCCACACAAACGGAGTGACGCATCTCTCTTTTGCACTGGCACTATGGGTGCTGCCCATTCACTGTGCTTAGTTGGAGTGATTATGTTAGCTTCCTCCAACCTCCTCAGCTCTTTCTCTACTTTATCTTTCACAGCAAATGGAAGAGGTCGGTGCTTACAAAATTTGGGCTGTGCATCAGGTTTCACTATGATTGAGGCTTTAATGTCTTTAAGTGTCCCCAACTCCTCTCTGAACACCTCTGAATATTTCTCCAGCACCTCACTTGATGATGTACACTTGGGTACATGAAGACTTTTAATCTGCTGCCAGTTAAGCCTGAGTTTCCGCAGTCAATTTCTGCCACACAATGTCGATCCATAACCTTTAACAACTAACAGTGGCAAGTCCACTGTTTGATTTTCACATGTAACCTGGACTGTAATCTGCCCTAGCACAGGAATCGTACCTCCATTGTAAGCTTTGAGTCTTACCTCAGTTGGTTGCAATGGCAAGTTTGAGAATTTCTCAGTGTGAGTTCTCTGTGACATTACACTCCTAGCTGCTCCTGTATCTATTTCCATCTCTAATGCAGTGTCGGCTACATTAAATGTTTCTTTATACAAGTCATCGTCTTCGTCAGTAACTGTCAGGATGCTGAATATTCCAAGCTCAGTGTCCTCATCAACTTCCACATATTTTGTGTTTTTCTCTTGCTGTCCTCGGCTTTGTGACTTCCATCCAGCCGCCTGTGTCCTTAAACGACATGTCTTCTGTGTGTGCCCAGTTTTGCCACGGTTGTGACATTTTGCCTCTTTGAAATGACACTCATCTGCTTGGTGATTTTTCCCTTTGCACCTGTAGCAGTTTTTAATTTCCCTGCTGTGGCCTGACCTTGTGAACGCTGGCCGCGCCGACACTCCCGACTTCCATACCTCTCAATTGACGTGCGTCTCTGTCTGCCGTCTCCACGTTGAGGGCAAAGAGAGGTCATTTTCGGAGAGAAGTCCCCTCTGACATGCTTCATTTTTAATTCCGCTGACGAACCGATCACGTAGTGATGGACCCGGGTTAGCACCGAACTCACAGTTAGCTGCACATTGTTTCAGTTCAGCCACATACTGCACCACTGGTCGGCCAGGTTTCTGATTACACTTGTTGAAGCAAAACCTCTCCGCTACAAGTATTGGCTTTGGCTCAAAATGTCCCTTCAGAATGGCCACGATCTCATCGAATGCTTTGTCCTTAGGCTTAAGGGGCTGCACAAGGCTCCTCAAAAGTCCGTATGTAGATGCGACCATTACACTTAGTAACGTGGCTACTCGTTTAGCTTCGGCTATGTCATTAGCTTCAAAGAATTGTTCCAGCCGTTCAATCTAAGCTGACCACGGTTCATTTTCTGGCTTAAACTCGTCGATTCTTTTAATCCGGGTCATTGTACTCACTAGTACCGACACCAAGTGTGTCTCCTTCCCCGCAGGAAAACGTTAGATCCAATCCTCGTCGCCAGTTTATTGTGGTGTATTGATGAAGCGCACAATCTTTTAAGTTGAGTCATTTACTTGGCCATGTTCATACGACGACTAACACTGCGCATGCACGCTTCGTATCAGAACAGAGTTGCATTCAGGTGAATCACGTAACACTGTGTATCATAAATAACTATGTGGTCAATGTACCACAATACCCGACTACCTCCCCAACTGCCAAACTACAATCCTCCACTGAGTGCTCCTCGCCGACCGGTACATGACTTAGACACAAACACACACCCACCCCCACCCCCCCCCCCACACACACACACACACACACACACACACATACAAAACAAAGATAAATAAAATGGTATCTACTTTCTTCTTAATCCCCTTTAAAGGTATTTTTAAGCGATACCTTGTGATATATATACTGAATAAAACAAGTACAACAGGTAACGCCTTATACACACTGTCTGAATCATAGAATTTCACATTGATACATGTGCACATCAGTGTGTGTGTGTGTGTGTACGTTTGTGTGAGTACAACAACTGAATAGATAAACAAGCTTTGTACAAATCCTAAATCAATGCAATACATTCCATTAGCAATGACATACTAAGAATTGACTGATGTAAGCCTCAAGGTAAAGGAGAGAGAGAGGGGGGGGGGGGGTGCGGGTGGAGAGAGAGCAGCAGCAACAACTGAGAAGATGATGTGGATGCAGAGCTACATGTAGAGGTAGTCTCGGGGGTTCGCACCATGCACCAGCTTACTCACAACCTGTCCTCGTTCCTCGGCCCTCAGGCTTACAGCTGCTGCCTTACACAGACAATCCTCCCGCTCCACAAGTTGCTATGGTGATAATAGACCTGAGATATATGAAGATTAAAACCTACTGAGTGCACAGGTATTTGAAGGAAGATGGGGGGCCTTTTTATCTAAATAATGACAGAAAGTATAATGTTGATTTAAATCCTACAAATATCAGTGAGATCAGCAAATAGCTCTAACCTGATTTGAAGTGTTAAATTGATCAGTTTAGTAATTGGTAGATTAGTTAACAGAAAATGGATCTGCAAAGATTTAAGTGATTTATGTCATTTGTTTGGCTGCTTCTTTGAATGTTTTGCTATTCCAATGCTAATCTGAAGCTGTTTTTACACAAGAACTAAAAGTTAGGAGAATCCGATCCTGACATTGGAGTTTCCCTGTCAAACGTACCACACAGTTGTAGATTATCAGTGTCAGATGGGTTCTCATCAACTGGAAATACATTAAGTATAGGTGAAGGGTGGCACCTAAAGCCTGTAAGCCCTAATGACGACAGTTTTGTAAAATCCAGAATATACATATGGCATATATACGGTATATAACATGCAGTTGGTTAAAATGTCTTCCTGCGTAATGATTTACAGTACGCTCAGCAATTCAAGAAAGAGTATTACTGTAAGCAGCATAACCCCATGTAAAGTTTCACCCATTGTGTACACCCTCAGTCGTATGCTTTGGATGATACAGGAAATGTTCCGTTGATTAGACAGACTTCACTGGGTCTGAAGGGGAAGGGCTTTATTTAACAGACTCAGATAATTGCGTCCTAACATGCAGCCTCTCGGGGTCATAAGGGTCACAAGGGGCTAATGATAGTAAACTTGGGGTTTGGACTGTTCTGTGGAAGAAACAAGCAATTTAAATTGGGCCAGAAAAAAAAATATTGAGAACAAATATAATAGGTTGTTGCTAGCATGCTAACAAAATGTCACAAAGAGCTTTTGCTGATGTTTGGCTCCAACAACAACAACAACAATGAGGCTATAAGTAATGAAGCCATTTATAAAGTCATAAAAAAAAAAGTACATGCTTGAATACTTTCCATCTGGGAATTGTGCATGCCTCAGAAAGACACACAGACACACACCCACACGGCTGTGCATGTGTGTCATGTCAAGGCTTTCTGGAGCATGAAATAAGCTTTCTGAGGGAACAGTGAAAAGGACAGTGGCTGATGTCCCCAGATATTTCTTAATTAAGTACACGCTACGCGCTCATCTTTAAAATCACAAATGTCACCTCAGCGCTTCTGGCTCTGCTTCCAGTCCCCTCTCTTGGTTACGGCTTTTAAGTTAAATGCTGTGTGAGTAATGGAGCACTTGGCCATACTCTTAATAAGATTGTGAGAGTGTGAGAGAAGGGCTCTGTAGCTATAGCGATGGGTCATTTATGATTTTGTTATCCCAAAAGATAAACTCCAGAATTTAATTTTGTTCATGTCACTGTTGGAAATATAAAACTCAAGCTGGTAATCAACTGTCGAAACTCAGACTCCAAGAGTTTATTCTTTTCACAGGTAAAGAGATTCTCTTGTGCCCTCCTTTTCCCCTCCTTCTACCTGATCTGCCTTTAAATCACACCCAGAGCCATATGTCTGTGTGTGTGTGTGTGTGTGTGTGCGCGCGCGCGTGTGCCTGCATGATGTGCTCCAGACTGTGATGAGCCGAGGAGGCAGCTCGAAGATAAGACACATATCAGCGCCCAGCACCTGCCTCTTCACTGTCTGACTACACAAGGCGATCGCATGAAGAACCCCTCCCGTTGTCGCAGCAGAAATCCTAAAACTATGATGAGGAAATAAAGTGGAATGTGCACACTTTAGAGCTTTACCAATGAATGATTTTTATCCCTGTGTGCGACAAAAATTATCCACATCAAACATATTTAAGTTGAAATAGAATTTTCTATTTTTTTTATCTTTTTTTGTGACTTCAACGTTTGATCCCCGCTGAGGGAAGATGAGAGGAGGAAAATTGTGGCTCTGAAGATGAAAAGCCTAAAAAACAAACAATTTTGTCTGAAACATACAAGCCTTGGTACATTTGTTAGTGTGCAACAGAAAAACTGCAATAAGGGTGCTGACAGGTTCGCTTTCTTTTCTGATTTATACCAACAGCAACCTCCGTTGTTGAAAAATGAAGCCAATATGGAAGTGCGAAAAACTGCAGTTCCTTGAGTGTCGCCATGAAGCTGGCCTCAAAGGCAAAAAGAATCCCCATTAGACTCCATATTAAAAAGCCCTTTTTTCAGTGTTTACAGCCAGTTTACAGTCAGAACCAATTTCGGTCTCTATTCTCAATTCAGAATTTTTAACGCATCCATTTTGATTATTTCATTATGCATGGATTTGCCTAATAAGGGGCATGGCTGACTTGGCTGACAGATGAGGCGCATTGTAGCTGACTTGCCATGAGGCAAGTCTTCACACTGGCTATATCCAGTTACTGACCTTAAACTGTTGGCCTTGTTCAAGTTTTTTTCATCGTTAGTAAAAAAAACTACCTGGATAACAATCTAGAGGTGCTAGATGGGCAACCAAGATATCGATTTGGCACACCTCAACTCCTCAGCTTTGCAACCTTCTCAAATTGCCAGAAGTTCGTTGCAGTCAGTATTTCCCATATGACACCTGCCATTGTTGCGCTTCATAGTGCCTCTTCAGAAACCAATGGGTGACATCACTGACATTACATCCCTCTTTTTTTTTGTTCAGTCCATAATTTATAAGCCTTTCAGCTTGTTATGCTGGTGCTACAATGACCTTGATTCCCAACACATACCGCTCCTTTTAATTTGTCATTTCTGTTGTACCTTATTACCTTGACTGCTTCATAAGCACATACACTGATATTCCACTGTTTGTGCTCTATTTGTTTTGGCTCAGTGAAGCAGCTTAATCAAGGCTTTGAATGTGTTTGTATACACTATCACAACTCACAGCTGTTAATTATCTGGATGCAACCAGTCATTTCTTTGTCCAGAGCTCAGAGTTAAAAAACCTTTGGCATACGCTCACATGCCTGCAGACAAACTCTGGCTCCACAGGCTCTAATTCAATTCCCGTCAAAACTGTATTCCAAGCAGGATTTCTTGCATTTCTTCCCAATAAAACCAAGGTCATCTCATCCCCCCCCCCCCCCCCCATCCCGATTTCCCCGCTGTTTCTTTCTATCTTCTCTTCCGCAACCAAATACACGTAAACAGAAGCTGTATTGCACTAACCTCTCAGCGCCCCTGTCACAACACCGCCACTTTGCAATCAGCGTTGCTTTCTCAAACTTCTCACACATGGCTGAGCACACCCTATCACATGACGCTGAGGAGGAGAGAAGACAGGCGATATGGCGATAAGCCGAAACAGAGCCAGGGGGCCTTCAATGACAGAGGCCCCAGCAGCAAGTGAACACCTTAGGCACATTCCAAACTCCTCTGTCTTTCACTTTAACGAAGATTTTAAATTTCACATTAAATGCCAGATGAGTTACTAGCTCATTCTTTTTATGAAGCCGTTGTGAATGGGGTAGAAAAATAAAAATTACATCCCTCAGTAGAAAGTAAGAACTGCTTTTATAACTACACATTGACAAGCTTACATAAAAGAGACCTATGCTTTTTTTTTTTTAAACAACGGACTAAAATTTCTTCTATTCTAGCTGTTCCACTTATGACACAGATGTTCTCCAGTGCAGTACACCCCTCTCTTCTCAACATAGATTACTTTACTGATTGATCCTTCAAATTGTCCTGCAGAAGGCTTGATATGATACACCAGCCTGAGCATTACCTGCAATCTTCTTGATTATCTTCTCATCGATTACCATGAGGTTCCCTCCCCCCTCATATCGCTCTGTGGTTGCTGAAAGTGGGCCACATCATTGATTGTAGCGCATTAACAGGGATAATAGTGCACAGTATCTGCCTGATTTAGCTCAACTCATGGAGCCATTGCTCAGGGGGCCACCTATACCCACAACTGGATTAAACATCCATCCACAGGTACACTCAACACCAGGTACCATTGGTAAGATGGGGGACTAATGCAAATGTGCTGCAATGACCCCAACAAATTACAATAGGAGAAACAGCTAATATAGTAATGATGCCCATTTTTAAAAAACACATGTAGTATGTATTACGGAAAGGTAGACCCCATAACAATAGATACCACCAAAGAGTCTGTATGTGGACCATGCACCCATACAGAATGTAATGCAGTTTTGTTGTTTTTGTGTGATATACTTGTTGTGAATGTTGAATAATTTTTAATAGTTTTTTTGGTAATGCATGTATCAGAACCAGATAGAGACAGGGACTCAAAAGCAGACTCACACATGGCTGAGTTCAGGAAAAGGCAGAGTTTAATGCAGTCCAGGTCGGTACACAGGAAGGCAAATCTTCAAGGCAAACAAATCCAAAGGGAGCAGGCAAAAGGCAAAACAGTAAGGCAGGCACGGTCAAAAATCACTTTAAATCTAGTAGGGAAAAAGGCTGGAACAAGGTGACACGCAGGAACACACTACAAGCTGGCAACATGAGGGAGCAAACACACAGGCCCTTTCCGAATTGTCACAGTTCAGTATGCAGTACGTACTATTCAGTAGGGAGTTTCAGTATACTGAACATTTCAGTATGGATTCTAACTTCCGGGTTTCATGCAGTATGGATCGGATGCGTGCTTTCAGGAAATGAATTGTATTTTACCACCCACAATGCTTTGCAAAATTAAACATAAATCGTCACTTCACGTCCGCCTCCAAATCAAAACAAACGAGCATTGATTCATTTAATCAATTTTTAATCTAGAGTTAAAGTCCTGACTGAAATCACTACTTTAAATTAACAACAGAAAATAAAACAAATGTCTGCATTATTATAAAACCTTTCCCCCTCTATTTAAATAATGATTCCACTATTTAAATGCGTCTTTATCTGTTTATTTTACTTTACTTTATTTTATGTACTGTATGTGATTTAGTTATTTAATCTTTTACTTGATTTACATTGTAATATTGTTTTTTGTTTACCTGACTGTATATGCGCATTACTCTTCTTGAATAAAGCTAAACAAAAAAAAACAAAAAAACGGGTGAATGCGGCCGGTTCGGGAAACGTAAATGACGTCACTTCCTTACTGAATGAATCAGATGAAGTAGGGACAAATATCTGCCTACTGTGTGTGCATACTGAATAGTAGGTACTAACAGTATGCACACACAGTAGGCAGTGCCTACTGAAAGATTGAGTAGGTACTTGGCAATTCGGATACAGCCCCAGACAATCAGGGGAAAATAACACACAGGTGAGCACAATCAGGTGCAGGGAGGCTCAAGGCAGGAAAACATGAGGAGCAGGATCTGAAAGACAGAGACAAGGGTAAGTACAAAATAAAACAGGAACAGACAATAATACTAAATAAATGAGTAAAAAACAAAACATGACACTAGGTAACTTTACGGATCCTGTCAGTATGTAAGTTTTAAGCCTGTAGCATGTCGCATCACACTGTGTAGTTAACGTCTTAGCTCAAGGTTTATTTATTTATTTAAAATAAGGAGATTAATAAACATAACATTGTAAGTATGCCAAATTGTAGCTATAGGCTTATTTCAATCTGTAGTCCATTGACAGGTGGTTTTCATATAACATCACAATGACAAGCAAACACCAATACATCAAGTATTGACCAAACAACCACATAAACTGTAAACTGTTGACACATTTCTACAAGCATAAAAAGTGGGTAAGTAAAGTATGCGGTGAAGTAAAATCTATGGTGAAGCTCATAGCTTTAACATCCATTAACTCTGCTGATAAGTGTTCTCAAATGTTTTTGGAGAGGCCAGACATGATGGCAAACTGTACTGTGGTTCAAAGTGTTTTGTTGCTTTTAACCATCGTAGGGAAGTTTCTTGCGTCTTTGCAATGCAATCGATTGATATCCAATTCCAGGGTTTGATCATCCTCACAAAAAACCAACACAACATGAGTTATAAAATAGCTGCTAATTCTAGCTTCACTTCGTGGGGATCTCTGTCCCAGGGACTGCCGTGTCTCACCCTGGAGGCCTGACAACACAAAATCTCCAGTGTTGAGGAGGAAACACTAACCATCCCATATGCTAAGAGCCCGACACCAGAGTCTGCTAACGGAAATTATAGCTGCAAGGCCAACTGAGATCAGTAGCGTACGGAACAAGCCAAGCAATGTCCATATAGTTAGCCGCAATGCTATTCTATATTGACGAAAGAAACAATGTTTTCAAAACGAAACCACTTTATTCATTGTCTATACCTGTTTGAATCAGTGCATCTGACCTCATTTTGAGACTTGGATTGTAAAGTTTATAGTTTGCAGTGCTAATGCTGTAAAATGGCACAGTGGAAAGGCAAAAGATCAAAGATTCGACCGGAAAAATGTGCAAGCTGACTCAGGGTTTTCTCTACTTATGTTTCAAATAAACCACCTTTAGGGGGCACGCCACCCTTCCCTCCATAAAACTTAGCTGGTCAAACTCTTTTATGATAATGAAATTAATAATAAAAGTGCACATTTTATCAGTCCCCAGTTCTGCAGAATGATTAAAGCTAAAGCTTGTGGTTATAAGAAATTCATTTAGTGTACTCATTTACCCTTTATAAGATATCAAGGATCTGTTTTCCAAATATTGAAGCCCCATACTAATGCTTCCAAGCAAATTGCACATGACAATGACAACTGCAACAAGACATGTGTGCAGTCAGTGGTTCTGCTTCAAAGCAATAGTCAGGCTCTTTCAGATATGTGCACCATCACAGGCCACATATTCCTCTCTACTCTCCTTTGCCCAAGGTGCATTTAACGGATTAAAGCACCAAGAGCAGCCAAGCATATATTCATTTCCTGCACACTGAGGGTCTGAGCTGCACACAGCATATTATAGAGTGTCACAAAGTCCCTGGACCATCTCGTCAAATCGAAGACGGAAGATTAAAATCTTTAGAGCAGATACAATCTCCTTCATTAGCTGTGATGCAGCGGTGTTTGTTTGACGCTCACATGGGAGAAAAGATAGAACAATGTATCAAGGCGTGATGGCCAAGAGACTGGGATGAAAGCAAAATGATAAAATTCCTCTAGACATCCCTTAGTGTTTGTGCATGGCGTGAATTTAAGCTAATAGATTATCATAAGCTAGAAATAAAAACAACACAAACAGCTTTACTTGTGTAACTTTGCCTTATCACAAAATTGGATCTGCCTCCACTAAGTCTGTAATTAAAGAGAAGCTTTCAGGTATAATCAGATTGTTGAATGTTTGGGTGGTCAAATGTTTTTTAAATTATACAGGCGTTAAATCTTAAAGCTATTGTGAGGAACTTTGTGTTTGTGTTGATCTTGTTGCTGTCTGTGGACAAAATTGTACCTCTTATCTTTCAGCAAATGTTGTCCACTGCATGCACTCTCAGTTTTATCTAATGAAAAATCTTTTTGTCCTTCTTCTAGCAGTCAAACTTAGAAGTCTTTAAATATTGTAAATAACGGCTGTTTTGGGCAGTGTGCTTTTAATCACCTCCTCTGACACCCTGCCCTTGACAGCATGTATGAGCAAATTTACTTAAAAAAAAAAAAAAAAAAAGATCCAGCCACGATTTAATCTTGATCTGACTGCAGAGCCATTCTGTGACAAACACTGTGTTGACATACTGTATATCCCAATGGCATGCGCAAACATCTAAAGATAATGGAGGAAATGTAATTGCACTGGAAATATTGGCAAAGATTGTCAATGTAACCCCAGAGAACAGGTCCATCTTGTATCTTATGTGAAGTCAGTGTTCAGCATTACCAGTCAACATGCATAAGTGCAAATACTGAGACAGTCCATGGGGCAAAACACAAAAAAGGAGCTGTACACACGGAGCAGCAAACTTAACGAAAGATGTAAAAATCCATGATATGACATTTGACTCATGTCCTCACACAATGGCAGGATCACAGAGTACAATTATAAAACTCTGGGAATTCAGAGAAGCACAAAATTGGCTTATCCATCATTCTCCTAAAAAGTAAATTTTTTGCTGTCAAAACTTCGGCTTCTTGTCAAAGCAAAGACTAAGTTGGATGGGTGTTATGGGGCACAGTGTATTTGGAGCCAAACATGTTGGAATATAATCTTAATGCAAGCAATCACTCCAGCAGACACCCAAGCAGATCACTTCATTGGAAATACCAGCCTTGCTGCGTATCGTCAAATTTGAAGCTTTATGTTGAAAATCGTCATCCTTCTCTACCATAGCCATCATTACCACCACTAAATGAACTGCCTGGTCTAAGTTGCTCTGCGTTCAATAATTGAGTAATGCGACGTACAGGTACAGCAACACCACTGAGACAAAACACACACAGAACTACATCAAAACAGTTGATTGTCTTTGGATCAGATTTTAGAAAAGACAAGAAAATTCATCAGTTGAGTTCATTGCAAAAGTAACGAGTATCAGGACCTTTCATAGTAATGTAGTGGAGTCAAAAGTAATACGTTTCCTCAAAGAATATTACTGAAATGAAGCACAGTACTCAAGTGAATTTACTTTGGTACTGTCCATCACTGAAAATAAGTGAGGCAAAAAACTAGAAAACATCAAAGAGAACAAAAGCCACACATCTGCTGCACAGTGATGGACTTTGGTCCAATCTGCGGCAGGGGGACGAGTGGGTCCTGACTGAACCCGAGCAGGCAGACAGTAGAAGCACAGCAGCTCAGCAGGCCAGATAATTACACAGCCACTTGGTATTCTGTGCACAGCCACTAAAACATACCAGCACTAGATAAGTCGCCGGAAGAAGAGAGAGAGAGACAGGAGGGAAAGAAAGGGAGGCAGAGCTTCTACAGAAGCTTTTAGGCATGCCAGACTGAGACCACAGGGCGGCTGGGTTACAAATCAACCACTCACTGTCACCTGAACCTGAGACTGCAGACACACAAAACCAACATGCTGCATTACAGGACCAGATCTTATATTTTATTCTGGGACGTATGAAGTTCAGAAAGACTGAGATCACCGATTCCTGTCAATAGTCTCAGGCTGTGAAGAGATCAAACTTCTGATTAATGGTGTGTTTAACTTATATGTTTAATAAAAGATATGTGCAGAACTGCTGTATTAAATGTTGACACAGCAAAGGGGATATACATTCTTTCTTCAGCTTCTTCTGCAGAGTGGGGCATGTCACTTCAATGCATGATGTCATTAAAACAAAGACAGAGTTTTTAAATGTGTCTGAGTCAGAAAAGTTTGTTTACAAGCATAACTGAATATTAGTCAGAAGAACCGCTGTAGAATATATAAGGGGTGTGTGTGTGGGAGGGGGGGGCTGCACACTGCTCAAGAAGACCAATTTATTGGTACACACAAATGGGCGGAGTTGGGAGGGTTGGGAGGCCCAGGTGGGTAGGTGGGGAGAGGGAGGGTGATATCTCATGAGTTGCAGCAATAGGAGGAGGGGGGGGGGGAGCAGCCGTACTGTATTTGGTAGAGAATGAGTGCCACTCTGTGCCGCTCGGCTGTCAGGCGAGCTGCTGAGAGCTGAGTGCTTCACTGAAGGGTGACAGGAGAGAGAGACAGAGCCGCGCTGCTGCTGTCACGGCCACTCTGCCTCGCTGTTTTCAGCTGTGGGCATCCAGCTGGTGTGTATCCGACTGCTGGCTGGCTGGCTGGCTGGTGGATCCAAGTGGCTAAACATGCCATTTTCACTTTGTATGGGAAAACCAAATGGAACTTTTAGCTCATGGTTTCTTTTTCAGAACACTGCATGAAGGAGGATTGGATTTATATTGTAAAGGTCCGGTGTATCGAAGCAGCCTTTGCTGACACTCACTTTACTTTAAGAGCCCATATTATGCCCTTTTTGGGGTTCGTATATTTAATCTATGTACCTACTTTTGTACGTTCACAATAGCAAAAGTCCGAAAAAAGTGTCTGTTTTCATGTACTGCTCCTCCTTGCTCCCTCTCCACTCTGAGTCCGTCAGCTACGCTCTGCTGAGCCCCCACTGCAGAGCCCCACGTGGGCCAAGTCTGATCTGATTGGTCTGCCGATCCGCTCTGTCGTTATTGGTCAGTTGCTCAGCACGGTTCTCGGAAATGTCCCGCCTCTTTTACCATATTGGGACTGCAGCCACTGGCTCCGTCCGAGGGGAGCATAAACATTAGCACCTTAGCACTACTGTGCTACCGCAGGCTACGGCATATCGTGGGCGTGCTACAGAAGTTAACGGGCGTGCAACATGAGCTGCTGGGCTTGCCACAACGAGCCAATGGGCTTAGATCAGTGATCTCACACTGACAATGACGTCGGACTGACAACTTTTTATCGAGGGGGGCTAGAACCGAGCGTTACATGCGGCTAATGCTACAGCTAACAGGACGACATAGGAGAAGCCACGTTTCCGCGGACTTTGAATTTTTGCACATAGATGTGCCTAAACATGCACAGGACACTTGGAAAACACACTAAAGAGCATATGAAACCAGAAAAAGCATAATATGGGACCTTTAAACTTCTGTCTTATCTAAAGTAGTTATGCATCCTGAAAAGTTTGTTCTCGTGACTAACAGGAAATCTATCAGGAATGCAAGTCAGAGCAGCATACATCCTAACCGTGCAGATTCAGAGTCCTGCCAGGCCGGTTGGTAGACTTTAGGGAAGAGAATAATGCCATGCAGTCCTGACTCTCAGCTCCTGACTGATGAATCAAACGTAGTCAAGTGTAGCGTCCCCAGCCTGAGAACATAGATTCAAAATAACCAGCCAGGGAAACTCCATCTCCCTGCTATCTGGGGAAGCTTACTGATCTGTGACGGCTGACTTTTCCCCGCACCGCTCTTTCACTTAGAAATATTCCTCATGGCTGGTTTCTGTGCTTTATATTTCATTTTCCATATTTCTGATTTACAGCACTGGGGCTCTGTTTAGATTTTAAGCATACTCTGGATTGCTGCTCCTTTTTAAACAACACTGAACTGTAATTAAAATATTAGCAGGCAAGAGCTACTGTATAGCACACACACACACACACACACGTGCACACACGCACGCACACACACACACACACACACACACACACAAACACACAAGACAGTTTTGTAGATATAAAATAGATTGGGAGTTAACACGTGAGCACATTATTTAATAATTCCTTGTTTCAATAATTCAGCATTTTGTCAGCTTTGATCCTTTTCATTTCTTTTTAATGCATGTTAATTGTGCTAATAAGCAAAAATCCAACTCAGTTCATCTGGCAGAGTAGCTTAAATGTTGCATCTCATATACTCTATTTACCATCAGCAGACGACTAGTGTGCAGTTTCATTTATGGGTTAAAGTGGACCCACGCGGAAGGTTAAGAAGATTGCATCTGTGATATTTGCCTAACCAAAGTGCTATGAAGCTGGAGCTCTACACCTATAGCCTACTCCACCTCCTTTAAATAAAACCTCTTCCTCATGCAGGAATTTTGATGCTATTTCAGTGGACTGGAAACATGGGACTACATAATGTTGCTTGAGCATGGAAAATATGCTTGATTTATAGTGAGTGACCTTTAAAAAACACAGGCGTTTACAATACCAATCATGAAATGGTATGTGAGGCTTACATTTAGTCTCTGCAGCTGGGAAGATAACTCTAATACAGTACGTATGGATGCAATGCAGTGAAAAAAAGCACGACACTGTTCTGGCTTTCATTGGACAGCACCGTCATGTTTGCCTTAATATTTATGACCTCTACAGGGGTGCTGCAATCTCTGCACAGCATTAAAGTGTGCCCCCTGCCCTCTATAAAAGTGTTCTTTATTGCAGTGGAGTGAGGGAAAATCGCAACGAGCCATTACATGGATGAGCTGCATTTCTTAACCTCATCCCACCTTTTTTATCAACCAGAATCCTGCTCAGTGACCCGCATGGAGCTTCACAGCTAAACATCTGTTTGCCTAACCTCCTCCAACCATCTCTCCTCTGCTTATCCATCACTGCTCGCTGTCACTCCTCTCCATATCTGTCTGTCCGGCTGAGTGCCAGCAAGAAGGCTGGGGTATTGATCTAAACTAAATGAAGCAGACTCAAGGTCTTTAAAGCAAATCTATGCTTTAACTGACTCTGGCTGAAGGAGAAACTTGCTGTCAGACAAACTTCGTCACAGTGAGACATGCTCTGTGCTGAGTGGTGGCCTGACGGTCAATGTTAACGGTGTAGCTCAGAAGAAGTGAACAGAATTCAAATCAAATCAAAACACCAGAAGAGAAACGGTTCACAGGGCTTGATGTAGGGCTAGATGTTTGGCATTCAGGTCTCACACACACAAACAAACACACAAACACGTTCCTTATAGCTCAGGGACTGTGCCAATGATCAACAACAGCTGGCTCACGGTGTCCTGTGGTGACCAAATTAGGCTGAAGGTATTTTATTACTGAGTCACCATGTGTTTTTGGGACTCAACAGTTAGATTTGTTTTCAGGGCTGCAGCCAACTCGCAATTATTTTCACTTTAAACTAATCTGCCAATCATTTTTGGAAAACTGATAAATTATTTAGTAAATACATCTTGTGAAAGTTTCTCCCATTTTACTTACTTTCAAACTCATATACTTATACTGTTCCGATAACATCAAAGGGCAAAGCATAATAAAGCCTGTCGTCTACCATTCATCTTCATTTGTCTTGGTCGAAGAGCTAAGGAAAACAGAGTGACTCAGCGAGGAGAGGGGGGGGGGGGGGGGGGGCACTACATATATAGATGGAGATGGTCACGTTCCTCAGAGTTTTTTTAATGTAGTTCCACCACGTTTCTGCAGAAGCCCAGAACGGACAAACCATTGGATTATTCAGACTGGTACTTTCACAAAGCCACAGCGTCCACGTAAATCCAATTCTGGAGGATATTTTTTTTTTCTAGGTTTGCATTTGATGTTGTACTTTGGAGAGGACTGGGAAATTGTGTGCTGTATATACTCCCAAAGGTTATGAACTTCAGTGTAAAGAAGTCACGTACACTCCAAATCCCATTCACTTTTTCAGATCCTATTTCACCTCTATTGCTACCTCCTAGACAACAACACCTTTTGGAGAAACAATAACAAAACACATCTGGGCAGAAAATATATCATTATTTTGTGATAAAATGTTGTTTTGTCTTCATCAAAACTTTTAAGTTATCGGCACGTTTGGCTTTCTTGATCTCAAAGAGTGATCGATTGGGTTTTATGCAGAGTCGGGTGTGTACTGTGCTGTGGTCATTTTAAGTGATCACTAGGTTATACATGGATGAGTGGGATTTCTGAGGAGTCCAATCAAGCAAACGGTGCTGATGTGATAGTGTATTTATCCATAAATTGCCAATGACACTGTTTACTTGTTTCCATTTCTTCATTAGCTTCTTTGACAATGTTTGCATTGTTACAACTACAAATTGGATGGTAGAAGTTGGACATGTGAACCATTGTCAAATATATTATTATTATTTCACCACTATAGTTACATACCTTTGGATTTGAAATCATTGTTACCATAGAACACACATTCATCCGTGTAAAGATGACCAAATATTCACAACCATGCAACCATACACATACCACAAGGGGAAACACACACTCACTTTTAACCCCTAACCCTAACCAGGTGCACATTTGACATAATAACCTTCCTACACTGAGCTGTAACTTAATTCACCAACCTGGTGGCCTAACACTGGACACAGCACAAATACGAAGTAGCTTAATCATATACAAGAAAGGTAAAGAGCTCCACTGTCTGTAACAACATTCGGTGGGCATTTTCTACACAACTCCCAGCCAGAAGAGCCAACACTCTTTGCCCTTTCTGCATCAATCACTACTCAGGCTATTAGTTCCACCATCAGCCACAATTCATTTTCAAACAGAAAGTCTGTATTGGCTTTGAGCAGTAAAAGCCTTGTGGTAACAAACAGACACACAGTCAAAGACCAAGTGCATCAACAGAGAGTTTCCAGCAACAAAGCATCTGTAAAGGTGGGCAACAATTTCAGAAAGTGACAGTGAGAAAACAGTCAGTGGCACCACTAAATGAATACCATCTGGCCCAACTGGGGAGGTCATTTATGTGAAAGAGAAGGCAGTATGTAGCCAGCAGGTGAACACAGCCAGTGAAAAAGAGGTATGAGCCCCAGCTGCGCAAATCTTTCTGTCTGTTACTTGATTTCATTTGTCAGAAATGACAATTGTTTTTGACTTTGAAAGCAGCCAGCATGTCAAGTGAGGCTTACAAAGATTTAGTTTTTATTGCTTACCTCGCGGCAGGGATAAAAGGGGTTGGCTGGAGACACATGCTGCAAAAGTAAGATGAATTGGGGAAAGCAGATTAGATGTGAGATACAGTGAAAACAATGTTTAAAAGGTGTCTGTATGTATGCATGGTTCTCACATGGTAGAATGGGCAAATATATGATATTGAGACTAATTTTAGCAGCATAATGGTTAAGGTCAGAGTAGGACAGATTTACAAAAAAGATAGAATATCAGTGAGCTACGAATTATGGTGTTAGGGTTAAGGTTTTAAATGTTCAAATCCTGTAGATAAAATGCACAATAAAAAGTTTACCATGGTACAAAGGTCAAGGACTTACTTTCATTAATCAGCCTGCATATTCCCCACTGTGTGAATTGTGTTGTCCTACAGGATGTTCTATGGAACTGACCGGGGCAGCAGCCTGCAGTGACAGAAAGGATTAGGCCCAGTGCCGATGGCTTCATCTGATTGGCTCTCTCATTGCAAAGGCCTGTCTATCACAAACCAAATCCTTTCAATAAACAGCATAAATATTTAGCAGGGGTTTTATCACCGGCAGGGAATGAAAACAGATTGAAGACAGTGGTGACCCCGCTGCCAGAATCACTTTAATGTTTGCAGCTTCCTAGAGGCCAGACATGTGACAGGCACAGTCTCTTTGTCCAGGACGGCTCATTTCACAGCACACTGGGGAGATTATTGTGTCGTCTCTTTCATAATCCTAACAGGATTTCTGCAGATTCAAGGCTTTTCTACATTTGATAGGAAATGCTGGCAGACAGCACTCCAAGCTGAGAATTTCTCATTGATTGAAGAGGATGGAAATGCAACATGACTTTATATGCATATGGATGTAAAATTAGATATAGCTCTTATTGAAAGCAAAAGATCTACCACCTCCACATTACATTCTTTTAATGTTAGTTGTCTAAAATATTTTCTGCTATGGTATAACGACACGTCTTTTCCCACAGAAGAAAAAGCATGAAGTTGCTAACATTGCTGTTATCTCCCTTGTCTGTTCAGAGATAGTAGGACAGCTTAACTTGGACATGTGCAAAAACTAATATTTTTTAGCTACTAAACACTGATATCAGATTGATTGATTGTCTTGTTAATCTGTTTGATTTGTCTGCATCAAATATGTACAGTACTTATTAATGCGAGTCAGTCCTTCTAGTTTTTATATGGATAAATTATTTGTTTTACAGTGCAATGGTATACGGTGATATGTCTGTGTTTTTCACTTTTGTTTGTCATTTGAACCACAGTCGACCCCTTTTCTAGAGTGGAACTCACCTCATGATGACTTTTATTGCAATGACTGTGCAAGTCACATCTTCGCCCTCAACTGATATCCTCCTTTTCCTTTTCCTGTCTGGCTTTATTCCAGTCTAAGTAATTCATCCAGAAGCCCTTGACCCTACTAACGCTTTAAAGAAAACACAATTTCTCTGATTGATTGCAGTTCCCAATTAGACTTTAACATCCTGTTACCATAAAGTTAGCTTGACAGTTCATTTTTTTGTTAGACACAACCATATTGACCCCAAATGATTCTTTGTGGACTATGGTGGACTCTGTGTGAGAGACACTGAGTCAGTGCGACACAGCAGCATTTGTCAAATATAGTTTACAGAATGGAAATCTTTAGAAAAATCCTGATGTTAGGAATGCTTACATATCTTTGACTTCCAACTAATGTAAAGTGTTGATTGCAAAGAAATGCTAATATTAGCATTCAGACATGCTTTGAAAGACATAGCAAGCATACTCATGTTTTGCTAGTGTCTACCATGCTTACCATTTTAGTTTGTGATGACGCTCATAGCTGCAACATTAGCTATAAAATGCTGCTTAAGCTTGTTGGATATTCTTTGGTTTAGCTTTTATTTGATCAAAAAAAATTGTATTTTTGAGGGATGATGGTGCTTCTGGCGAAGGTAATTCATGGGATCCCCAAGGACTTTAAAGAATTCATTGTATGGGGACTATGAATGACTGTACAAAGTGTTAGTATACTTGCAGTGATTCCAATGGTTGACCTGACAAACTGACATTGATGTTCATTGGGCCACGCTGGGTAATTTCTTTAGCCCAGATAACATTATGTAGGCTCTACAATCTGAATACCTTCAATCAGCCTGTTAAGATTCCAAACATTGCTATATGAAGCTTACATAAATAGAGATAATAAAAGTCCTCCCAAAGCAGTTTCATAAGGGACAGCATTGACTGAGCTACCAAGAAATGCACATCTACAGCCGTACAAACTCTTACCACAAACTAATATTAGATCTATTTCACTAAATGCAGACACTGATGCATTCTCACGGTCATGAATAATTTACTCAGCTAGAGAAATGAGCTTAGCCTGTTCATCTGGATGTCAGTCATAAATAATCACTGAGATTGTGCTCACCTATTGTCTAGCTTCTCAAGGCAGTGATCCAATAACATCCAAGCCACTCAGGCCTCTCCTCAAATTCCAATTAGTGCTGCACAACTCCCAAGTTTCTGCGGTTGATTCCATCCCTGATTCAAATTATAATTTATAATTAGACCATTTACCAGCCGTAATTAATCAGAGAGATCAACAATAAGTGCAACAGTAAAATAAGTGAAAATTCCTCAAGCATCAACAGGGTAAGCAGGCTGATAATTCAGAGAGCCATGAGGAAGTGCCATGCTAATTGTCACTGGGATGGACTCTTTAATTCTTTTTAAACCATAATTAAGAATCTACACTAGAGAGGCAGCGTCCAAAAGGCTAAGCCACAGCCCATATATGTGAATATGCTAAACTAATTACGTCTGAATAATGTTTCACAAGCAGAAATAATGTTGCATTCATTTACCCTCAATGCACAAATCAGTGTTGTCAAGATCCATGTATGAGAATGCCTGCTGACAAATTCAAGTCTTTACATAATATATGAGTATATTTTTGTTTCTATGTTTCTATGCATTTAATCAAGTTTATCAAAACGTTATTTACCAAGTAAGACATTAACATTCAGCAGATAGTCGTATGTGTTGTGAAGAGTAATACATAATTAACAACTAACAATGTTGTGTTAAATTGTATTCAAGGATTCAGAAAAAAAAGTTCAGGTTTCTTTTCTCAAAGCATTGTGAGCTAGCAAAATGTTCTTGTGGTTGAAATGGTCTGACTTAGTGATACTCTATTAACCAAGGATCAAATTATTGTAAAAACAAGGGCAGCACACTGACACAGAAATAAATTGTAATAAAGTTCAATGAAACTGAAACTCTCAACATAAAATGTTGTTGTTCACAATGCTGTCCTTGAGTCCATCCAGTTTCCACAGTGGCTGCAGCGGCTGTGGGTTTCTTCTATCTTGTCAAAAATGCACTTCAAAATAAACATCCAGCCATTTTCTTTTTTTTTTATCAATAACTGATTTCCCAGTTGTATGTGACATCCACCATTGTGATGCTGTAATCTGTGATTAAACCAAAAGAGCCACCATCAACTATCAATTCAAAAAAACTAAGTTGCAGGAGTTTGTACAGTGACTTGAAGTAGAAGACATTATTTTTGCTGCATTGGTTGCCAATTTCTAAAAAAACAGGCAGAAGCTTTTCAATTTGGTGTTTGTTTAGCTGCTTTCATAATAAGCCAGAAAAACGTTTTATCATACTCTCTTCCAATTGCTTTTCAAATATTAGTCACACTAGTGAAAATCAGGTCAACAAAATCACAAACATGCAGCCCTCCAAAGTGACAAAATTGCTGTTTTAGAAAAAAGGCTGTGTCCCTCCAAGCTAATGATAAACCTGTCATAAGGAAGGCCTGAGAGGATGATAAATAAAAGGTCATCCTTCCTGGACCCTGAAGCCGGCTTATGCTCAGCAGACTGAGACTCTGGAGCAGGGCAGGTATGTGATGCCCTGACCTCTGTCACCTGAGGAGTTGCCGGCATCTGGCACCAGTATTAGCAAGGCGATCAAAGAGCGTGTGGCTAGTTGTAGCAGCCACATCACTATTCTCATCCACCCACCATCCCTCCATCCACCCGAGCTTCAACAAGGTACCGTGAGCAGTAGTCATAGCAACAGGCGGGCCAACCAATGCCCTTGGGGATAGTTTCTTGACAGAATTCCTCGCCGTCCTCTCTTAGTAAAAGGTCGCCCCTCTGCTGAATGGTTGTTTATCTTTGCAGGCATCGGAGCTTCGGTAACCCCCCCCCCCCCCCCCCCCCCCCCCCCCCCACCCGGCTAGCTTAATCGCTCTCCCTTCTGTTCAGTTCCTCCCCACCACTTATTTTGACTGCCAAAACTCATCTCTGAATTAAGTTAGGAATTTGAAGCTGTAAAATCTGTGTGGTATCCATCCACAGAGCAGCAGGACAAAAACTGACAGAGGAGAATGCGTTCCTCTTTTTCTGATTCAACATCTGTTTTGTTTGCTTTTATAACGACAGTGAAGGCGGTACCGCACAACTCTAGCTTCCTATTTCACCCTGATATCTACAAAAAAAAACCTTTAGGGACTTTCAAGAGTACAACAACAAAGGTTCTGTGAATAATGGGCAATGTGTAAGTGCAGGCTATTCACATCAGGATATTTATATTGTCTCCTCTCTGAGGTCACAAATCCTGGCTCCTCTGCACTGGAGAGGAGTTGCTAACTGACATTCATAATGACACACACATATGCACACACCTGATGAATGGCTAGGCGAAGGTAGCTTCTTAAAGATCCAACTGAAGGAGTGTCTTCCAGGCTTCTGCAGAGGGAGACAAATGGTGGAAGGAGAAGACATTAGAGGGACAGATAGAAGGAGAATAAATGGGGAGTGAAGTGCACTGTCAGAATCCATTGGGAGAATCAAAGGAGAAAATAATCATTCTCAATCAAATGCATGTAATCCCTTTCAGAGACGGAACCAGCTGCTACAGCATCATTTGTCACCGCTGTACACCTTTGAGATGGACAGATGATCCTTTGTAAGTCAGCTAAATATTGAAGACAGAAATTCTGATTCAAAACGAATCTTTTTAAATGATTAGTGTAATTACAATTCAAAGCAGAAGTAGTGTAATGGATTTTTAGTCTTGGAGTGAATTCAATATGGGGCCTATCTGCGACACATCAACCCTCATCTAATAGCATGACACAAGGTAGAGATCAGTAATGCATGAGTGCAATTGTAAATGAGCCGTGCTCCCCCATAAGCCACTCTTATCAGAAACAACAAGTGACAGGAATATGAATCCAAACTATTGACTAATGTGACTCAGCCTTCTGTTTCCATCAGTCTGTCTCTGCCTCTGGCCCTCAGAAAGGAGTTCACCCTCAACAGTGAAGCCCTGCATAATAATCCTGAACAGTGCTGCTTTATCTCTCTCTCTTTTTGCCTCTCTGTGCCATCAAAATCACAATCAGTGTCTCATCTTTAGCCAGCAATCATGAGCGTCCTAGATCACAAATCTATGCTTACATATCTCCCTCTCTTTTCTCACACAATCAATTCCAACCCATTTTTTTTTTCTTTCAGTCAGGTTTCTGCCACAAACAGAAACCCACATGTCACACATATACACACAAAAACACACACACACACCATTTCAGTAATCTTGCTTTCTCTGCCTCCCACACAGGCATCTGTAAAAGACTATGTGTGGTTCACAGCAGTAGCTTGCTTGGTTCACACTTAAAGCAGGTTGGCAGATTCAGAAACCTTAATGTATACTTTGTCTTAGGAATGTGCATTATGTTAATAGTTATCGCAGGCGTAATGACAGCGCAGCTTTGTTACGACACTGTATCCCACACGCAATGTAAAAAGGGGTGCTATGTATGTCATGGTCAAGGGTCAAGGTCAAGGAAAACTAGGAAAACTAAAGCAATTTGCTTTACAGCCAGCTAATTGTCATTCAGTTTCTTGACAGCTGGTTTTCTCATTGGCTTCACATTTGTGTGACTGAGGATTCAAGAGAGTGAGGTTTTGGTTTGGTTTGACCAGATGGTCAAGCTTTAACAATAAACTAACTTGCAGCCTGTAAGAATTCAACATTGCTTTAAACGCACGGTATCTACATTTTGCCGCAAGGGGACTCTCAATCAAAACAATAATAAAAGATAACGGATATATATAGAAGATAACGATTCTGGCGGAGAATCATTGGTGTGACTCTCTCTGCTACTCCACCCTCGACCCCAATGAAAACAAACTCCGAGTAAACCGTAGTCAAGACAAATGGACGAAACAGATCTGAGGAAGAGAATATGTTCACCGATGACGTATCCAAGTATAATTTACCTTTTTGTCCGTGGCTTTGATAACTGTTGGAAAAATTTGAGCTAATGTAAGTACTCAACAAAAAAAAATATATAAAATAGGTTTAGTCCATTTGTAATTAATTTTGATATTTAAGTGCAAAAATTCTACATAGTACTTTAATTGATTCTTTCACCATTTTGAACTACGTCTCAACCATTTTATTGTAATTCTCTTTATATTATATTATATGCAGCTCTTCTTTGAGTTATTGCAAATTAATTTGGACGAAGTGTGGATGTGAAAAATGATTGACCATCACAGATGTTCTAGCATTGAATGGTGCTGGTTGCATCATGTTTAAATAAAGGAAAGAGTGTATGTGTGTATGACTTGTCTTTTCCATATAGAATTGTTCACCAGATCAACCTCACACTTGGTGGTTGTATTGCCTCAGACTCAAGGGAATGCAGTGTCAAGTGTGAAGTGGATTGGATGAGTGGTTCTCATGAAGAGTGCAAGCAGCCCACCACAGTGCTCTACATGTGCCTAGCACTTCTGGGGGGGCAAGCAATCAACCCTTTGCTCCCAGAGGGCATGCAGTCCAGACTACCATGTTCTTGGAACTGGCACCACACTACTGCTGCAGAAGAGTATTTTTACTGTAAAGAGAACAGGGAGTGATTTTTTTGTTTGCGCTCCCTTCCTCCTTTCTCGTCTTGTGCAGGTGAATGATTGCGAAACAGGGAGAGGTCTTCGCAGTGCAACGCTGTCCCATGCTGCTCCCTCCTCTCAGGGGATGGCCAAGGTCCAGGATGGACACAGTAATGCATGTGACAGGTACATCGTGCTATATATTATATATTATATTATATATATTATATAAAAACAACCCGTCATAAGAACAGTTTCTTCCCCCAGGCTGTCACTCTGATGAATGCTAAACAGTCACAGAGTGTCAGACCTGTCGCAGTGAAATGACTCTAAACCAAATCATCACTGTGAATATACATATATGTATATTATTTTATTTAATTGATCCATATACACACACTTATTTATGTAAATACTGTAATTGACATCTTAATTGACCCATAACATAACTGCATTTTTCTTATTATCATGTTACTTCAGCATCTTTTGCACTATTCACCACTGCACTGTTTCATGTTTAGTCATGTAAATATTAGTCTTTTCTTACTATGTTTATTGTTGATATTTAATGTTGTACCTGTACATATGAGAGCACAGTTCACCGAAGTTAAATTCCTTGTGTGCGTAAGCATACCTGGCCAATAAATCTGATTCTGATTCTGATATATGACCTTGAAACTCTTGTTTATATGCTGCAGCCCTGCAATGTTAGAAGAGAGCCAGGATGGTATGGACAGTGGTACCCTAAGTCCTGCCTCAGCTCGACAGGTCACCATCCAGCGCCACCCTACTCAAGGCTTCGGCTTCATTGCAGGCAGTCAGAGGCCTGTTATTGTACGCTCCGTCTCTGCCGGTAAGTGTGTGTGCATTTAGTAGAAATGAAAAAAGAGAGAACATATGAGGAGGTGAAAAAAATATCTATTCTATACATCCTGTGCATTGATTCTTAACACAGCCTGTCGGCACATGTGTCTGATCGGACTTGAAGCTGATTGTTGGCACTGACAAACGTTGTTTCCTCCTTTCTAGATCCTTGTGTTGTACTTACTCTTAGATGTACGTCGCTTTGGAAAAAAGTGTCTTCTAATGGGATTGTAGAATTGTATGTGCATGCCTCTAAGTCGATCCTGTAACGACTCAAATCAAATTTACCTTTTACCATATTTATATGAATTTGTTTGCTTGCTGTGTGTCCCATCTGATTTGCAGACGGCCCCTCCTTTGGCAAGCTTCTCCCAGGAGACCAGATATTGGCCATTAACGAAGAGACGGTGAGCGACGCGCCCAGAGAGAGAGTCATAGACCTTGTAAGGTAACATCCTTTACTGTCCCAGGAGGGTGGGAGGGGGAGAGGGCCAGGGGGCCAGGGGGACCAGCAGCATGGGCAAGTGGAGATAAAAGAGGATACGGGTAAAAAGAGCGGATCAAAAGGAACAAACTGTTTCTTATTGCTGATGATGTGTTACATCGACACAAACCTGTGGATGAGTCAGTCCTTTTGCAGCTGAAGGACAGCGAGGAAATGGCAGATATAGACCAGCAGAAGCTCTCCAAATACTGTGCTGTCCGTGGCGTTATCTAACACACTTATACTTTCTGTTGTCTCTCCATAGACGCTGCAAAGAGACTATAGTTCTCACTGTGCTGCAGCCCCATCAGGTAGTATAATGGGACACTCACTCTCTTTCATGTTCTCTCCCTCAGGATTTCTCTCTCTCTTCATCTGTCTTAACACTTTCCTGTCGCTCTGAATCATACAGCACAACCAAACAGGACTCTGTTCCAACTGTGAACAATAGTGCAGTGCAGACATACAGTACATTAGTATTCATGGCCATGATCAGGCCTACGCTTTAGAGTAATTTATTTTTCTGGTAACCCCTTTCAGAACAGCTCCATATAAGTGCATCAACACCTACATCTGGCCTTTTTAAACAGAGATTTGTATCCATCCATATAGAGGAAGGAGAAGTACTTATTCAGCTGACAGAAGAACTGGATATATCTAGAAGATGAAAAGCTGATTTAAAAATGAAAACATAATCAAATAATCAGACTTTTTGGTTTCAATTTCATAGTTTAGAACAAAGAGTCTGATATTCATATGGGTTTAGCAGTTCTGCAGGATTCCGCCCATGAGTTAACCCTTAATGGTTAATATCTTTTTTGTTCTTCAACCAAATGGCAATTAAAAATTATGTGATTTTAGCAGGTAAATCACGTTAGCTGTGTCGCATTGCAGCAGCATTATGCACGTCTCTTTAGCACCAGCGCTCACATGGGCTTTTCTGTCATTTATGTATTTTCTTTCAAGCTGACTCAAGAGTTCCTCTCTCTCTCTCTCTCTCTCTATCTCCTCAGTCACCTAAGTCTGCCTTCATAAGTGCAGCCAAAAAGGCCCGCCTGCGAACCAACCCGCCTAAAGTGCGCTTTTCCGAGCAAGTGTCCATCAGCGACCCAGACTCAGTAAGATCACTTCATCTTGTCTCTCTTTGACATGTGCATGCAAACACATTCCGTCCTCCTTCTCTCTCACGCTCTTTTGTTTTATCAGCCAACGCTAAAAAGCTTCAAGTATCCTCTCCCCATCCTTTCATTCTAGTCTGAGCTCCTCTTCCATGTGTCTGATTCAGTGGTTTGGCCCTGAATAAACTGCTCCCTGAATTATTTGAATTCTTGCAGTAGCAACCTGAATCTTTTTTTAAGGCATTTTGACATTTTGAAAACTGCAACAGTTTCACTTCGAAATAGTGATTTATTTGTGTTTGGTTTTGTTTTTTTTTAAATCTAAATGATTTGGTGTCTAATCTTACCTGCATGGTTGCACATGGCAGAGATTTTACATTAACAAGTGGCTTTGGTTGAAAAGTTATAGACCTTTTTGTGTTTCCCCCTCGCTATAATCCCGCAGTATGGTGATAGATCTGCTAACTCATAACTCAGGCTTTAGTGGCTTCCAATCTGCACAGAGGAACAGAATGTTTAGCTTTCTGAATACTTAAGTTCTCCAAAAGCAGACTGCCGGGCATCTGCTGTGGACCGAGCTCTCCATTTCAACTAAATGCATTTTCTGAGACAAATTGTTGCAATGAATATACTTCCTTTTACTGTCACGAGTAATGTCTGCCTAGTATTCTCACAAATCTCATCATCCAACTAAAAACAGAGAAGATAGAAAGAAAGAGATAAGGATTGATTTGGTTTTGGCCCTAAATGACGAATAATTTCATTGGGACTGGAAGGCTGAATCCTTCTACATCCTTGGCACATGTCACATTAGGCCCACTGGGTCTTGTTATATTACAGTTTCTTCTTTTCCTCTAATCACAATCACCATTTTCTCAAAAAGCCCTCAGAAAGATTTTTTAAAAAAGGACACGAGGGGAGGGGCATCGACGGGAAGGGAAGAAGCCTGTCACATCAGATTCTCACCAGAGTGAGCTGAACTACATTTCATAACTTTTCTTCTGACAAGTGATTTGACTAAAGGTAGTAACCTTGAATTAGGCTTCTTCCCTTTGCAGCCAATATTCAATCCCACCAGTCAATGTCCTGGCATACACAGTGCATGGATAGACTGGATAATTTGAAAAGGACTGCTTTGATCAAGGGATCAATGTAACAAGTGGGCATCCTAAGGCAAAAAAAAATGTGCTCAGACTATCCAGAGTTCAATTCAAGTGTCTTCATTGTAGAACCAGCTTCATTTTTTAACACTCATTCAAAAAAAGGACCTCCTTCCACTTCTTTTTCCACAACACCTACTTTTGGTGCAGCTGATTGTGTTTGTGTTAAACAATTAACAATTTCTTTGGCACACTTTATTTCACTTAAACAAAGCTGTTTTTCTCTCTCAATCTCTTTCAGACAATGCTCAAGGACGACTCCTTGCTACTCATACCAAATGTGTTGAAGGTGTTCTTGGAGAATGGACAGATTAAGTCCTTTACGTTTGACAGCCGTACCACTGTTAGGGTAAGTATTTATGCCAGCTATTGTTAGTTTTAAAGCTACTGTGAGGAACTGTGAGGACACAGCAGTATGTATCATCTCTTTGTTGATCGTGTCCTGGACACAATTTAATTTAAATTTTATTTTTTTTACAAGAAACTCGTTCTGCTGACTCTTACCAGTCAAAGGTGACATTCACAGTGAATCTTTGCAGTGGAAAATGTCAACCAAAGCACATCCAGTCTGTTTGCCAAAAATTGCTTTGTGTGAGACCAATCCAGTGGCAGCAGAGGAAATGATGATCTGGTTTGCATTTTAGATCATATACACTAATTTGTATTAATAAACTCCTTATAGTAGCATTAACAATCGATCTATTGGATATCAATATACTGTATGTGATGAGCCTATAGATTTTCAACAAACAATGTAATTCTGCAAAGTTCTTAGGGGTATTTTAGTGTCAACTTTACTCTTGCTTTTGTTTACTTTTAGTGCATTGGTCAGTGTCTTTGAGTGCTGCTAAAAACAGCTCGTTGAGCAACCAATCACTTGCATAGTAGAGCATCATGTATTTCTCAGGACCTGGTAAAGACTAGAACATGGCAATGAGTGTGAAATATACATTCATCAATGATCCAGAAACCAAACTCCAACTGAATTATAGAGTCACTCAGTGTCTGTTTCAAGTGTAATCAAAGCTTTTTTTTTTCCAACACACTGCTTTATAAAGTGATCATTTGTAAAGGTTGTGTCTACAGCTTGATTTGCTGCCATGTTGAACAATCTAAATAACATACATACATTTCAATTCATTTAACATTGGAATAAATACATAATACTGTTGATCTTTGATGGTTCAATTTATTATTTTAAAGTTTTAGATTGTTTATTTTGTATAATAAAATAATTGTGGAGGTGTGTCACAGATTTACATGTTTACCATTATCACTGAAGAATGACTTAAAAAATGATTGTCTAATAAGATATATAACCAATAAGCGACCTTTTTTATTTATTTAAGATTACAGTAATGTGATTAACAACATAAAGCAACATTTGAATTCAGACTGAGGTCATTTGTGTCTCTAGGATAAGTACTACATCTCTGAGCAGACTCATTAAACAGACACTATTAGATTTCACAAAACTCTCTCGCTCTTTCATGGAGGAAGATTGAGAGAGAAGAAAGGGAACGCAGTAGCACTTTAAAAGACCGATGGGGGAAGCTCTTCTGTCAGCCTAATTAAATGGTATTTCAGCATAATAAGAAGGCCCAGATCAATAAAACAATGTCACAGATAAAATCAATGGAACAAAAGGATGCCTAGTTGTATACCCAGAAGGATGTCTGTAATCTAAAAAAGCTTTCCTGCAGTATTTTAGACGACAATCTAGGGCATTCTGTGGGTCCTTCGGTTAATTGTGTGGCCTCCCCAGGCATCATTTAATGAAAACCGCACAGGTCAACACTGTTAAAACTGCGTAACCAAGTTTTTCAGAGACAGCTGATGCATAGGTTACATGGTTGTCAATTAAATTGTTTATGGAGAGCAAACCGTACACCGTACACCGCAGTGTACTTAAATCAGCTGCAAATGAGCCTCATAGCAGAGACTACAGCAAAATTTCATCACAATAACATCCCTAATGTTTTATACTTATACTTACTGTATATAATCTTTACCTCAGGCAAAACCAAGGGTAAGTATGATAAAGAGTGAAATTCCACAGATAGGGCTCTCTCTACATTGTTTAAGCAGCATTTAAAGTAAGCTCTACATCTTTTATAGATACTGATCTGCACAAGAGCCAGTGAGCCAGAGCCAGAACATTTTTTTCCAATAGGGTGCTGTGCAGAAAAAAAAATATAAATGAATACATCGTAACTGTGAATATATGTTTAAACCTAAAATGTGTTTTCATCTCTCTTCCTGCAGGATGTGATGTCCTCCCTGCAGGACCGCCTCTCACTGCGTTACATTGAGCACTTTGCCTTGGTGCTGGAGGCAGGCAGTCTGGACCAGAACCAGAGGTTGCATCTGTTGCAGGAGAATCAGCCTTTGACACATGTAAGATGTGCAACTCAAAACATGAAAATGAGGGCATATAAAAAAAAAAGTTTCAATTGATGAAAATGCTATTCTGGATGCAAACTTATATTTTGTCCTGTTGGTTATTGGTTATAATTTAGATAAAACAAAATCTATATAATGCAAACCATCATGTTCACAATGATATTGTTACATGTGTGACTAATGCCAAACATGTAATTGGTTATCTCCCTGATATCATCCTATTCCCTCAGGTGGTGCATAGAACCTATTTCCAAGGGATGAAGTGTCTATTCCGCGTCTGCTTCTTCCCCAAGGACCCTGCCGACCTGCTGAGAAGGGACCCTGCTGCATTTGAGTACCTCTATATACAGGTAAAGCACTGGATTAAAGTGGGATTTAAAAGGAATGTCATTCAATCTCGTGAAACTGTTGGAGAGCTGTCTCCCTCAAGAGCAGCAGTTGCCAAGAGGAAGCTACGAGAAGTTCCTTAAAGTAGCAAGCGTAATTTATCAGTTTCTGTTGGATTATGTTTACCTTTGGCTTCTCTGAACGATTTTAGAGAAGAGAGTTTATGTCACAGGCTTAAATGCCCCTATTAAATGCTCTCCAAAAAAGTTTTTACAGTAATCCAACAGTCTAACTATCTGTCCCTGACAATTAAACCAATCACTAACAGAAGATTTCTAGTCTTTACCAGAGTTGTTTGCAGTTGGCAATGTTCAAAGAATAATTGATCCTGTCCTAACAGAGTCGCAATGACGTCATCAAGGAGCGTTTTAGCATGGACTGGAAATCTGATATCACGTTACGACTGGCTGCGCTCCATATCTACATCACTGTGTCCTCTGCACGGCCTAATCAGAAGATCTCTCTCAAACATGTGGAGTAAGTCCACAAACTTTACATTTTCATTTTAAATGAACTTGTGAGTAATTGCAGATCAAATTGATGTATGACATTTTCTGACCTTATTAAAGCATTCCCTGTATTATGTCCCTGAGTCCCAGAGTTAAGTTTGTTCATTCAATAATATCTGAATGATTTATATCTCATCTGAATGGTATCAAAAACTCAAATTACTCATGGATCATTTCCCCAAGTTCATTATGTTAGAGAGAATCCAGTACTCTGTAAAATTACAGCTCTCCCTCAATATACTCGTTTATTCTTCAGTACCTTAACCTAGCAAGTAATTAGCTTCTGGCATTACAATCACAGAAACAGAATAGATCCTCTGAGCTTGTATTAGACTCCAGGGGGTGGTGGGCATGTGAAAGTATAGTTGAAGAGAAGGTAGGCTTAGCTTACTGTGTCTTCCTCTTCCAAACTCAGGTATTTGAGTTAAGAAATTGTCCCTGGACTCTGATTAACAACTTCATTGATGTTTTGCTCTTGCTTGCATTCTTCAGTCATCTTTTTTATTACTTTCAATCGTAGAAAAGAGTGGGGATTAGAGCCTTTCCTTCCCCTAACTCTGCTTCCAACTGTCAAGGAGAAGAATGTGTGTAAGACCTTGTCTCAGCTGCTGAAGACCTACCAGCATCCACCACCTTCTGGCAACAAGGTTTCTCCATGACATTTCCATTACTGCAACGTGTACATTTCAAGTAGATGGTTGTTAAATTGATATTGCATATAAAAAAAACATTTTATAAGTACTGAGACATCTTGCCATCGTGCTGAACCATTGCTTATTTTTAAAACTAAACCTAAATAAATCTTCTTGTATTGTGAAGAAATTCTAATTCATTGCATTCTATGATTGTCTGTTTGAAAAGTAGTCCTTTATCTTAGGACAAGCCCTTCATCTCTACAGATTTAACTGTTGCATAAGACATAATGATCCAAATCTGTTGCTCAATAGTGCCCCCATGAGGGCATAGAGGCAAGATGTACAGAAATGAACATTTGTCTCTCATTCTTTTGACAGGTCCCTCCACTCCAAGGAAAGCTTCAATACATGCGTGTACTAAACGACCTTCCACCTTTTGGTGGAATACTGTTCCAAACTGTCGGACTGGTAATACATACTTTAATCTGGTGCACGAATACATTTGTTATTTCCTTGCAATGTGCTATTTTTTAGGGATATTGCTTGCACGGTGTATGCTTTTGTAGATGCACAGATTTAAGATTTTTAGAGAATGTCTACACAAGTAATTCTGAAGGGTATTAAATAATCTACCATAAGAGAAATAGAGGCAAATGGTTGTGATCTTCTACAGGATGACAAACAATCATCTACAACATTATTGGTGGGTCCTCGTCATGGCATAAGTCATGTTATTGACCTGAAAAACAACCTCACAACTGTTCTGACTGAGTTCAGTAGGGTTGCCAAGATCCAGCTCTACAGAGAAAGCCAAGGAGTGGCTCGTGTGGAGGTTACAATCCATGAGGCCAAGGTATTTTAACAAAATCTTTATAAAACACACACCCTGATTACACAACATTCCAATTTGCAGCTGTAAAATTTTTTATCTTGCATGCCATCTTCAATATTCCCATTTCAACTTCATAAATGATATTATTGAGCGAAAAAACACCTTTTAACTTTTTTATAAATGTAATTGTATCAGGTCATTACAAAAAGAGCAGGCAATGCTCATTGCCTGTCCCCTAAAAAGTCTCCTAATTCCCCTCCCTACAACCCATTGCAGCCCCTGGTCCTTCTCATGGAATGGCCTGAAGCCAGTAACTTCGCATGCCTGATCTCTGGCTACTATAAGCTGTTTGTAGACCCGAAACGGACCATCTACTTTCGGACTCCTGGTCAGTCTCAGCTGACCAAGGCAGGTATGTATTTTTCTGACACGGCAAAATGCATCAAAAGTAAAATAATGAACTTAAAATAAAACACTTAAAGCTTGTCTAGAGTTGCATAATGAATAGGCACATCTCTTGACAACATATTAAGCACTGCATGTCAGGCAACATTTGGCAATCTCAAATGTACGTTTTGTTTACATGGATATTGATCTGCTTCTCCATTGGCTGAAACCATTACCTGTAGCAACTAAGTTGTTCTGGACCTGCCATCCCATGGCGCCCTCTGCTGTCTCTTCTCTCATTTCAGTCTTGACTCATTGGAATGGGATACTTCATATTTAGTGTTCTAGAACAGCATCATAGAAATGTTTGAATGATTTGTACTTTGTCCAAATACACTTCTTGCTGTAATCATTAACATCAACTGTTCAAACATGAACAGAGCCTCTGCCATCCGCTCTAGTCTACGTTAAAGAGGATTCATCATACCATCACATTCCACCAGAATCTAACCCTCCAACCTCAAACAAACTTCAACTTCTACATTCATCCCTAAAAAAAACAACCTCCATGTGACCACCAGCTGTCACCTCTTCTTTCCCATCTGGATATTCTCCATCCCCACTAGTTCCTAACACCTTAAATTCTCCACTACTCTGATAATTCTATCCTCAGATTACAGAGGCTCCCACCATGCCCACCCACGGTCTGGGGCAACCAGCTTGTCAAGTGGAGGGCGGCGAACGGATGAGAGGGAAAGTTCACACAGGGAGTCAGGTTCTGCAAGGGCCCTAGTTCCAGCAGAGCCTCAACATCTAGGCCTGTGCCATGTCCATCTACGTGAACAACAACAATTTCAAACGCTCCAAACACAAGCCGAAGCTGAACTTGATATCAATGAGAACTTTATTTCCCATGAGCCACCTGGCCGGGCCCGAACCAAGTCAGATCCCACCCAGCAGAGTTCAGAGGAAATAGCTGGGGTTTTAGAGAGCCCACCAGTGGATAATGCAGGATTTAGAATTAGAGCCCAAACAACGAGTCAGTCCCAGAAAAACACGAGATACTTCTGTGACTCCTGCAAAGCGAGGCATAGGGCAGAGGGGCTGTCAACAGCGATGAACAGTAGTGGGAGTTCAGGAAAACACTGCTCCAGTTCTTGTGCCTCCCGAGATGGAGGTGCTGTTGACCTTATGGCCCTACCTCCCCCGGGAAACGAAGAGGAGGAGGTTGAGGTTGAAGGAGAAAAGCTACAACCACCACCACCTGCTATTGCTGCGCCACCACCGGGCTTCAGGGACAACAGTTCAGATGAGGATGACACAAAGAGAAGGAGGAGGGCTCGAATCAGTGCCAGTACAGGGGTCAACTCTGGGAAGCCGGCCCAAGCCAAGGAAGATGTGCCTGTGACACTGATTGATAATGTGGCCACTAGGACAGTCCGTGATCATGCCCAGGAGCTTGATGATGCTCTGGTGTCCACCTTACAGGCACTAGAGGCTTTGGCAGCCTCTGAGGACTACCCCCATCATCCTCAACAGCCAACACAGGCTGCAGGTCAACAGCCTCAGTCACGCCACAACCCACATCTCATTCAGAGAATTGAAAGAAATACTTTTGCGATACATGTTAATTGTTTAAGTCAAGCCTCCATGTCAAATGGCAAGAAAATCCTGAATTGCTTTATTTTTACAGTAGCAATGTATTTATAATCATTTTGAGTTGACGCTATACAAATAAAAGTTGATTGATTGATTGATTTTAAATGACAGAGATAAGAAAGAGATAGATAAGACAGATAAGATAGAGGGTACAACACAACCTCACATTGACCAATAATTAAATTTCCACTATTACACAAAAACAAAATAAATATTTATACTAATACTATGCTTGTGAAGACACAACAATAGCTGTTTTTTAACTAATGTTGTGAGCCTTAGATACATTTTAATAGCCTTTTTTGAAAAGTAAACTTTTTTTTTTTTAAACTTAATTTTCCAACTGAATAATCTCAAAATTTAAATAACAGTGAGAGTATGAGTATATAGGCCTCCAAAGGGGCTTTAACCCTGATTCTGAAGGACTGACTTTGGGATTTTCCTTTTTAGTTTCACAGTTCTATGAAGTTCTTTATCTATTTCACTTGTCTATGCACTGATTGTCCTAACGGTGTGCTTTGTTACCTTCCTTCTCAGGGCTGATTGTCTTAGCTGCCATTACACCAGAGTCATCATTGGACTCAGGCCATGAGACAAACTCCTCTGAGTTGACAGATGTTTCGGAAATGGTATCGGCCATGAAGCAGAACCAGAACCAGGCCTACTTGCTGGCTCACCATATCAACAAGGAACGTATCCTCTGTCGCCGCGACTTTCCCCTGGCTATCCCTGGCTGCACTGCAAAGACAATAGGAACTGGGGCCTTTTCTGTGGGTCAGATTCGTGCTGGCTGTCCACCCAAGCAAGTAATCCTCAGCAAGACTGTTCCCTTTAAAGTAAGTCCCAGTCAAGAATCTTCAGTGCTTAATGTTTTGACAGAACAGGGGGGGAATGAAGACACTACTCAGCCTAAACAGAAAGCAGAAATGAAAGCAAACTCTGAGTCCACCAAAGCAAACAACCCTGATCCCCCCCCTATGTCACCTGAAGAACTTAAAGTGTCGAATGCTTCCGCTCAAGTCAATAAAGATCAGAAGCTATCAAATTCTTTTGTGGAGAAACAGCCCCAAAATCTGTCTGAGAGTAAAACGGGGAAGACAACAGCACCTCTTAAAACAGACCCTAGCAACAAAGCCTTACCTATCCTCCTGCCTGTGGACAGAACTGCCTCTGCCAAGATTTCTCCTGCTAAAATGTGCCAAGATGCCAAGACTGCCTCTAGTGAGACCATGAAGCCTTCAAGCTCTACCGAACTTCTGCCAGTTGATGACCTTTTCTGCACATGCCCAGTGCAACAGGAGCCTGGGCCTAAACTGAGAATTAAAGACCCTCAGGTTCAGAAGGTAGTGGTGTTTCAATCCTCCTCCCCCACAGATGATGAGCGTCTTCGGGCCAAAGGTCTCCAGATGGCTAACAGTAAAGAAAATTCAGTGAGAGTCGGAGCAGATCCTAGTTCTGCAAAACACAGCCCTCAATTACAAACCAAGTACTCCCCTCGTTTGCCTGTAAAAGCAGAGAAAAAGGAAGCAGCTGAAAGCAAGACAGAGGGCACCCAGGGAAAATCCAATCCCGAGGCTCAGAAATGTCCCATAAAATCTTTACCAATTTTAGATGATCCAATGGCACCTAGCCCCTCGGTGGAAAAGGTCTCCACACTTCCAGCCAGAGATTCAAAGAAGCAGGTGGGCAGTGGTAAAGGGAAATCCCCACGCAGTGCCCCTTTCTTGAGCTTTAGAAACCTTCTTTCAGCTACGTTCCCAGCAAGAATGCGAAGAGAAACAGATGAGCGAAGGGCTCAATTGCAGAAAGTCCGTCAGTACGAGCTAGAGTTCTTAGAGGAGCTGTTAAAACCCAAGTCTTCCCAGGGTGAATTTTTGCCCCAGGGATCCTCACCAGTGCCCTCAGGCACTCCTTGTGCCTGCCAGCTCCGCACAAGCCCTATCCTCAAGGCACCTGGTATCTCTAGGGAGCAACGACGCAGCTGTGACTGTAAGCGGATGTGTAGAGGAATGAGACTACCTGACACACCTGTTGGCTCTACAACAGAGACACAACACAGAGGGAGAGAGAGAATTATCTCAAAAACCCCTCCAACAGTCTCCAAAGCCCCTCACACTCAAGGTGCTACAAGGCGACCTCAGACCTTAGAGATCAAAACTACACGAATACGCTCTACTAGCCTTGAGTCAAGAGAGCCAAGGGGAGAGCACGGTTCCTGCTTGCCTACTTGTACTTCTCAGACAGATTGCATGGGAGGTCCACAATATAAGAAGCTCCAGAGGCGATATAGCATTGGAGAGCTAGAAAACAGCACTAGCACACCTGTGTATGCTGAGGTAAAGCCAAAGGCTAAGAGTCTAGAGAAGGAGATGGAGAGAGTAAGGGCCACGGGACTGAGGCTCCCCACACCAATAGAGCCGATCCACACTCAGTCTCACCAGGACAAGGGGAAAAAGGGTGTATTTTTCATTCAGGGAGAAGATCTAGTGCGTGAAAGTAAAGATGAGCCTGGAGAGGTGCTGCTGACCTTGCCCAGTGAAGACAGTGATGACAAAGATAAATGCTGCTCATTCTGTTTCTGCTACAGGAAGTGTGAAGCAGCAGATGAAAGCAGTGAGAAGGATGAGCTCTCATACTCAATACCACTTCAAGTCCTTCCAGGCATGGAGCTGGACTCACGTACCTTCCCTGTAGTAAGCAAAACCCTCCAGGTTCTAAATGCAGAGGACTGTAGTGGGGAAGAGGAAGAGGAGGAGGAGGAAGAGGAGGAGCCACAGACACAGGAGATTGACCTCAGAGCCTGTAGTACACTGGAGGGGAGCCTGGCACGGGTACAAGCTCTGCAGGGGAAAAGTTTCAGCTTGCCTGATGGCTTCCTTAATGCCCAGTTGGATGCTAATGAGTTGCTTGCCATCCTGCGTCAGTGTGCCAGCAGCCCACAAGCCGAAGGTGAAGCTCGTCTTCCTCCCTCACAGATTACAGAATACAAACAGGAGTTGGCGGTGCGCTTCAAAGAATTCAGAGCATCTTGTCGGCGAGTGGCAAGTGTTGAAAAAAGCCCAACACGTATGCTTGCTGTTGTATCAGCCAGCTTTCAAGTATTGTGTGAACTGACTCAGACCTTCATCAAATTAGTCAGGGGGGTTCGTTCTGAAACCCAAAGGCTGCAGCTGTTAAGAAAAGTTGAGGAAGTAGCTATCAACTACACTTTGCTTCTACGTGCAGCAGAGGAATCAATGGGGCACTCAAGCAGCTTGCCCACAAAGACTGTGAGCCCTCAAGTTCCCTCAAACACCAATAACATGAGCTCTCTCACTCGACCCATCAAAACTCTGCCTGCCCTGTAAGAACAAAGCTGACAAGGAGGTATCCCAATGGTCCAGATTGTGACTGGCTACTCTATCCAAAATTATGATTTGTTTGTTTACATTTTTATAAGTCATGCAATGAATCATCCTCAGTGAAAATGGAAATGAACCTGTTCCATCCCATGTTTACAGTCCCTGAGGTAGCCTTGTGGATCTTGTTTTGAAATCTAAAGATACACTAAACTAATGCACAATGGAATAAGAACCCTATAACAGACTGGGTGATACAGGGCTAATCACCTCATCAATACTTACAATATACAAAATTCATTATGGTATAATATTTTATATGTAATGTACATTTGAGTTGTGTCTATTAGCAAATAATATAAAGTTTTGTGAAGACAAAAGTGAAGAATATATTTGAAATGTATTGTTTTAAGAGAACTATAAAAATCACAATAAATCATCAGAAATAAATGTATGCTCTGGACAAAAATATTTCAGAGAACTCATAACGTAGCGACTTCTGTTAATTGCATAGTCCAAAGCCTTGGTTTGGCTAGATGGTGATGTATTTGTTTGTCAAATTTTCTAACTGTTGTAATGCAAAATGGAGAGCTCTGTTGGCTTTGTTGAAAGCGTTTGGCGTTCTGCTGTGAAAGTAAAAATCTAAGTGCCAGTGTTGGAAAATGGAAACAGTTGAAAGACAAAGTATGACATTGTAATTATACTGACCTACAGAGGCCCAATCTCTCACTATAACAGTGCAGGTATGAACACACCTGCTCAGGGCAGATAATGTAGCAGAGACCCAAGTCATAGTCTAATCACTATACAGTGATGAGTGTCAGTCAGAGAAGGGATATCCATAATGTATTTAATAACGCACAGTGTATTCTACACCATCACTGACCCATGTCATACTTGCATTTCACTGACGTAGTTGGAAATATAGCTGTCCCTGAGTAAGCTTAGAACACGAATTTTGCACAACCTCTGAAATTAGCTCTGCAAGTTGAAATGTATCTTTTATTGTTCAATTAAGTGTTTTTTATTCACACTGCTGCTGAATAACTGACTTGAGTCAACAACACCAGTTACACATAATTAATCTCCTCAAAGCTAAAGCTTACCCGTTTCAAAGGATCCTTTGTTTTATTCAGGTTTTCAGATACAGTATAAACAAAATTGCTTTCTATGTGCTGTTATACATTGTGCAATCTAGCAAATATATAAGAAACACACAAAGTAGTTTTCTATGTATTTTAATAAAACTAACATCTGTTTCCTGTCTGAATTTTTCTTTGTGTCTCATCCTCTTGTTGTTCTTGGAAGTAAATCACCAAGGCTTTATAGTTGTGCTGGCCTAACATGTGTACTGGACATACTGTTAGAAGATATTGCTATGAAACAAGATTGTTAGTAACAACCCGGGCTGCCACAATACTAAAGACAAGTGTAGTATGATAGTGTGTAAATCAAAAAGCAGGCTTTCCAGCAGAATTTGTTGGTTTCAAAATACATTTGAGATATTCAACAATCTCTTTTAACAGTTTGTCCTCTGCTGTTGATGTGGCATTTTCCATAACCATATGCAGTGTTTTTCTCTGTCACTGTACTGCATGTTGTTCCCTATCGTATTAGACCTTCAGGGACAGATTCTTAAACAATTGTAGGGTATGAGACTGTTTATAAAGATTATTTTACAATTCTAAAGTGGAAAACAGGCTAAATTGAAATGCTGTGGTGGCAATATGAGTGTTTTGCAAATAATATTCTGTACAAAAATGTATTATTCTACACTGCAAATGTAAATAGCAAGATAAAATACTTGAGAAAACACAGAATACTTTTAAAACCTTACTTGTTTCAATTTATCCAAACTCTTCACTATTTTGTATAAAGGAAAAGATTAAACATGTCTGTAAGGTAATTATTTATAGTAGTAATGTAACATAGCAATTAATAGCAAAACCTATATTTTAATGAGTATATTACAAGCATAACGCATGGGACATGTTTATTTTTATAAACAAAAATATCCAGACAATATTATCTCATCAGCACTCGAACATTTGACATTATGGTGAACATTTGTTGTGGCGGTCATGTTCAGTTGCTTTGCTAAACTCTGTTGTTTTGTCTGTGTTTCATTCACACGGTGAGCTCGCAATGGCTTAATCCATTGTTTCTTTATGTGCACTTATTCATTTCTGTCTTTATTTACTGTCAATGATCTTTGTCTTCACTGTGGTCTTCCGTCTGTGTACAAAGTTAAGTCATGTTTTAAGAGCAATAAAGTTTATTGTATAAACTCTTTCAGAGAATTTGGAGATGACATTTGGTTAACTTGTAGTGACAGGGTGTCCATTAGAATTACTTTAAAGAAAATGCATCATGTTAAAGATAAATGAAGTGTCTCGTTTGCAGCTGCCAGCACGTCCTAACTACTGTTGTTGCCTCAGGCGAAAACTAATGTTGACTCAACAGTGTAAACCTCACTGACTTGACACAACAACATCCATTAACAAGTTTTTGTGTTTGTGTTGTTGACATTTAAGAAAGGTTTACTTTAAAACTGTGTTTTCTGTGTTTGTCATTTTTATTCTTAAGCATTTGAATAAGCAAATTGGAGCTAGCCAACAGCCAGCCAGAGAACTTTCTAAACATCGAAATAATGCTTTGTTCATTTGCCAGACTAGCAACAATAATGAACACAGCGTGTGAGTTTTAAGCTTTAAACACCACTAGTATTACACACCCCTCACACCTAAAAACAACAGCAATGCATCACTGTTAAATGTCACACTATACATTTGGACATATTTAAGTAGGAATACCAATATCAGATTCATGATGATGATCCAGGGTCCTTTTAATGTACTTTGCTGGCTCACTGTCATCAATCAATCAATCAAGCTTCATTTATATAGCACCTTTCACACAAATCAAATGCAGTTCAAAGTGCTTTACAGCAACTGAAAAACAAGAAGAAACATAGCTGGGATACGTGAATGCCATTTTGTAGTAACACAAAAACACCACTGTTAATGTTATCAGAATAAAAAGTTGTTTTCTTACTAGATAAAGTGAAAATGCATGTTGTAAAAGCAGCATTTACTTAATTTTACTGTTTACTGCATTTTGGTGAGGCATATTTGTAATGGTGCCTTAATCCGCCATGTTATCTCTGACGTCCTGAGGGGAGTGCCAGACATATTCCTGGAGCTTCTACCTAAATAAAAAATATTACTTTAATACATAGGGAACGTGCAGTTTAGTTACCCGAATTTAGATCATAGATAGGCTTATTATCAATTACAATCAATCATAATTCAAAAACTTTAAATTAAGTTAACATCGACCTTTTCATAGCCTAAACATACACAGCACTGTCCTTAGCATACTGGAAAGACTTGCTTTAACATCAATATACATTTTTTTATGAAACAATTGTTTTTATTTTTTCAATAAATTTAAGAAAACCCGCTCAAGATGCAGCTATTAATTGTTGTATCTGTACAACGACGTCTTTACCTACTTTTCGCTCTTTGGTTGCTGTGTTGACGCTTATTCGAGAGCATTTAAAATCAGATTTTAGTAAGCGTATCCCTTGCTCGCTCACGTGTATCTGGTTTCCAATCGTCTGCCCGGATTTACGTCATCACGTCAGGACGCAAATAAAAGCGTGCGCGCCACCTCGGGAGGAAAACCCGTTCGCGACATGTGTGGGACATAATGGTGGATAGGTAGGGAATACACTTTAGCTCAGCAGGAGCTGCTCATCAACTGTTGAACCATTTCCAGTTGTTGCCTTGGACTCTTCGATACTTGGGACTTAATTTCTGCCCGCTGGCGTAGCCTGCTCGAATCGATCGACGCCCTGGACCGCAACAAAATGCCGAATATCAAAATATTCAGTGGTAGTTCACATCCTGATCTGTCGCAGAAAATAGCAGACCGACTGGGTCTCGAGCTGGGGAAGGTTGTTACGAAGAAATTTAGCAACCAAGAAACATGGTGAGTGTTGCTACGTGAGGCAGCTAACAACCAGTAGCGTGACAGTGAGCACGCAAATGTTGTAGCTTAGCGACATGTATGGTGTCACTGTAAATGTGTCGCGCGGTGTTGTTAGGAACTTGTAGTCCACTCATGTGTCTGAGAATTCATGCTAACATTCTGCTTTGTAGTCCTTAACAACAAAACCACCTTCGTGTTATAATTCAGCTGAAATTATTATTATTACCTCGTATCATGTATCGTGAAGAGAAATTGTGTGACTCAGCATGCTGGTTTTTCCCTCAATTTAACTCTAGTTCACACACGTAGACACATGCCGTTGTTGACTCTTCCTCATCTATCTCCCGCCTGCCATGGTGTGTTACCTCCATGGCACTAAGTGATGTTTGTCTTTTCGCTTCTCTCTTCTTGCAGCGTGGAGATAGGAGAGAGTGTACGTGGGGAAGATGTCTACATAGTGCAGAGTGGCTGTGGGGAGATCAATGACAATTTGATGGAGCTGCTGATCATGATCAACGCCTGCAAGATTGCCTCTGCCTCCAGGGTCACAGCTGTCATCCCCTGCTTCCCATACGCCCGTCAAGACAAGAAGGACAAGGTGGGGGTGAGGGACATCTGTCTAATTACTTCTGTCATGCCATTTGCCATCAAGCATCATGACAAGAAGCCTGCGGCCATGTCCATCAATAAACACTTGACAAGGCATATTTGCTTTTCCTTTTTTGTTTGTTTTTCCCGCTTTCATCCTATATGCTTTAAGTGTTAGCTGTTTACCTCTCATTCGTTCTTGTTTGGCTATTTGCATGTTGTTTACTCTCATTGCATTACATTTCATTTCTATTACATTTCAAAAATATTGCATGGCTGGAATGTGTTGCACTTCAAACTAAGAATGCAAAATGTGTAAACGGTTGAGTTAAACTACTTTGAAATGAAATTATTTGAACTGTTTTAAGTTATGGAAACTTTCCTATGAGCCAAACCAATAGTTAAATGTTATTATTAGCAACAGGCCATGCTTGCCTCTTCACTTAGTCCATGTGACTGAAGAGATCTGTTTACATTTCAGAGCCGTGCTCCTATCTCTGCCAAGCTGGTGGCCAACATGTTGTCTGTGTCAGGCGCAGACCATATCATCACTATGGATTTGCACGCCTCACAGATACAGGTGAGCAGCACAAAAGTAGACCTATTTTTCTCCAACAATTTCTAAACCGATTAGCCTCTTTAAAACTATAATGCAATCTTATTGTATAGCCTTCCAATGTATACAGATGTCAATGCAGGACAACGGGAGATGAGCCCTTTTAATGGTCCTGAAAACCAGTAGTTTATGTTCAACTGCTGTGGCCCCAGTCCATATAACTTCTTCTAATCTTTTTTCCAGGGATTCTTTGATATCCCTGTTGACAACTTGTATGCAGAGCCAGCTGTACTAAAGTGGATTAAAGAGAACATACCAGAGTGGAAAAATTGCACCATCGTCTCACCTGATGCTGGAGGAGCAAAAAGGTTACGCCAATGTCTTGATACAGATATTCTGCCCCTAAAAATGTGATAAACTCCCGGGTGCTAGCTTAAAATCAATGAAAACATGTTTTCCTATTGCAGGGTCACTTCAATAGCAGACAGGCTGAATGTGGACTTTGCACTTATCCACAAAGAGAGGAAAAAGGCAAATGAGGTGGACCGCATGGTTCTTGTTGGAGATGTGACGGATCGGGTTGCCATACTTGTAGATGACATGGCCGATACATGTGGCACAATCTGCCATGCTGCTGACAAGTGAGCCTCTTTATTTATGTGTAGTTGTATTTAAACTGGGAACAAAATACTTCAACCATGTGGAGATGTCAATGTGTTGTACTATTTCTCTCCCTTAGACTTATTTCTGCAGGTGCAACCAAGGTGTATGCAATCCTAACCCATGGCATCTTCTCTGGCCCTGCAATATCACGGATAAACAATGCATGCTTTGAGGCTGTGGTGGTCACTAATACAATCCCTCAGGAGGAGAAGATGAAGCATTGTCCAAAAATACAGGTCAGGTTCAACATTTTATTTATTCATTCATTTATTTTGAGTTGATTTTAAAAAAAGCAAAGAGCCCAAATAAGTTATGAGGCTGGAACTTTTAATGGGTAAAGTACTTGGACATAGTCAGTGGTTTTTCTTGATATATTCATAACATCCCGTATTCTCTCTCCAGGTTATAGACATCTCCATGATCCTTGCAGAGGCCATCCGCAGAACTCACAACGGCGAGTCTGTGTCCTATCTGTTCAGTCACGTCCCCTTGTAACAAAGTGTCATGCATCCACTTCTGCCTGTTACGCCAAATAAGAGAATAGGGAATTCCCCACCTAATACGCAACCATTAGCAAAGAGGTTCTTTTAACTAGCCATGAGAAAATAGAAGGAACCGTCATGTCTGTTACTACCGCTGACCCCACCCGTGTGAGCCCCTTTCCTTCTCCGCAGTGTCCATGTCAAGGGCAGCAAAGCAACCGCAATCTACCTATTTAGGCCAGCGTATTTATTGTATTTGGATAAATAGGTGTTTATCCACTGTGAACTTTGTCTCACATATCATAAAATGTATAATCAGAGTTTCTCCTCCTGACCATCTCGCCTCTCCAGGAGTCATTTCAATCTGTTTTCTAAGAGCTTATAAACATCTTCCCGGCGGTTTCCAGTGGTCAGGAGAAGCACCTGCCATATAAAGCTATTACAGTGCTTTTTGTTACAATAAACGGGTGTAGTTTTTCAATGTTGCTCTTGTATATCTTGCTGTTTGAGAGATTACAATTAATGAAGTGAATGTGTATTGAACTGCTGTACAGTGCCACTGAAGCTCCACTCAACCGAGAGTGCCTCAACAGTCTGAAATGAAACAGCTTCTTCCTCCACTCCTTTTTTTCCTCCCTCCTTTTTAGCTGTTTTTATTTTATTTGTTCTCATTAATGAAGAATTTAGATGTGTCCATCAGAATGTAGGAAATGTTTTGGAGTGTTCCTGTCAACTCTTGAGGTGCCCTCTTTGAGTGGGGTTTGCCCAGTGTCCAGGGTTCACCCTGTGTGGTTCTCCTTTTGAAGGTCTGTCTTTATAGAAGCTGTGGGGTTTTTAGTTTGGGGTCTCTGCAGGCTGGAGCTTCCTTCAGAAATGTTCACCTGCTTTTTTTGTGTGCTTTTTTTCCTGTGTTTTTAAATGTTTTGGAGGAAGGTTTTGTGGTATGTGTGCATTTCAAGCCTTCATGTTTACTTTTCCAGTAGGGTGAATGCACCAATCATTTGATGATGCGTTCTTAATCTAATTAAAATGATTTAAAATCGTAATGCTGGTGCTTGTTTGTTTTTTTTCAGATATTGATGCACCAAATATAGGCCTATACCTGTTTTACAAAAACATATGCTCTCAATACTTATACACCCATGGTCTTGCTTTAATTTTTAAATTAGCATATGTAACAGGGAAAGTGTGCAATACAATAATTTATTTTACTTTATGAAACGTGTATAGATAAAAAATAACCTAATACGTTCTTCTCGTCATTAGATTTGTTGCATCAGATTTTGTTAAAATATGAAGTAAAAAATCTAACTCAAGAATAACTTGCCTTAATGTATAATGCATTGCATATGCATATTAAACAGCATAGGCTGTATAGAAACCGCTATGCTTTCCCATGAAGCAGCTCATGTTCCGGTAAATGAAAGACTTTGATTGCTAGACACAGTAACCAATCACTGACTGAGAGAGTCTCAATCAGGAGCTCTGATTTGAACCAATCGTTATTCAAGAAGAGGCGGGACAATCGCAGAGCGGCTCAGTGCCTTCTGTTAACTGGGTACCACAACGCATCGCCGGTCGGTATTAAACCGTGAAATTGTCCGTCCTCGTCTGAAACGTCTGGAAAACGAGTTCACATTGTAGCTGGACGAATATCCAGAAACTGCCTTAACCGTGTTCTGTTTGGGAAAGCAGACGTTTTGACGCCGTCATGTCGAAATGATGAGATAGAAAAATTGAAGTGCAACATCAAGAATTACATTTTCTACAGTTGTACTGCCTTGGTAAGTTACATTTCGAGCTATGATCACGCATACAACTGTCCAAGTTATTTAATTTTCCTTTGCATCCTTCCATAGGTATTTTTTGCTTTCGGTTTTAGTATCAGAACGGTCGAACGGATATGAAACCAGACTGCTCCGTTTCAGTACCTATAACTGTCCTGTCCCACTCCGTGCGTCTGTCCTGTATCAGGGCAACCAAGGGCGTAGGTTTGGATTCAACATTGAGGGACACATTTTTGAGCGTCAAACACTTCATTTCCTGCATTCTGGTGAATTTTTATGCAACACTTTGTGCCTTTTCTGAATTAATTAATGGCGGAAATGTCTTTACTATGTACAGGAAATTATAATTAATTTTTGAATTACTATTAATTATTCAACTGTATTGTTCATAACTTTCTGCATATTCAAAACATTACAGGTGTTTTGGGATGTTTTGTTAGGAATCATGTGCATCTCAAATCAAATCTATTAGAGAATGACACCTTGTTATAGCCTTAATATCCAAAATGAAAAACTACATAAAAGCCGTTGTTATGGCTGACTAATCTTTCACTCACTATTTGGAAAAAATGTGGTCGGATATTGTCCGTGTTTATTGCACTTAAAATCAATTGATAGGCAGGCTATATAAAGAATAATATCATCAAGGCATGTAGATTTATAGCCTGCTGTTTTTATTAATATGTTGGCAGGCAGAGGACAGAACAATTCCACAATGAATAAAGCAATAACGTAACACTGCCAAACATCACAATGACAGTGGACACATCCCCTGCGTCCCCCCCGAAATCTACGCCTATGAGGGCAACAATTACATTACTTAATTTTTTTCCAATTTTTCTCAGTTCAAGGATGGCAGAAAGTCCTGACCAAAACCTGCACGAGGAGGGTCCTGGGGACTCCAGGGCTCCTTTCCAGGCCTTCCTACATGGAGGGATCTCCAGCTTGGTATCAACCCTCCCCGCCCTTGTTGTCTTCCCTGTCTACAAAACTATTTTCCGTCAACAACTCCACAACACCCCAGTTCGCCTGGCAGTGGCACAGCTCTACAAAGAGGGTCCAGTAAAGCTCTACAGGGGCGTGGTCCCTCCTTTGCTGATGAGAACACTGAATGGTACACTGCTCTTTGGCCTCCAGGAAAACCTCCTCCATCAGCTCTCCGTGTCATCCCAAAATGCCCTCTCTGCCTCTGCCAGGTCTGCTCTGGCTGGTTTTGGAGCAGGTATTGTGGAAGCAATGGTTTTTACCCCCTTTGAGCGTGTCCAGAATGTGTTGCAAAATGGCCAAAACGACCATCATGTGCCCACCATGAAGAGTGTTCTTGTGAGGCTGAGGTCAGAGAAACTTGCTATAGGGTTCTACAGAGCCTTCCTGCCTATCACTGCCCGCAACGCTCTGGCCAGCTCCCTCTACTTCGGCCTGAAGGGTCCTGTAGTCGCTGTCTTGAAGGGACAGGGGGTCCCTCCAATGATCTCCTCCTTCATATCAGGGGCCGTGACCTCCATGGCAATCAGCCTGGCTCTCTACCCACTGTCTGTCCTGGTGGCAAACATGCAGGCACAGGTGGGGCCAAGGGAAGGAAAAGGGGTCATAGCATGTTGGAGGATGCTGTGGACATCTCGGCAGCGGAGTGTAGCTCTGCTGTACCGAGGAGGTTCTCTGGTTATTTTGAGATCATGCATCACATGGGGAATCACTAATGCTATTTATGAAAGCCAGCAGAAACCTTCAGGCTGACCAGATACTGTTGAGTTATTTTTTTGTTTTTGTTTTTTTGATCACGTCAAGATATAACTATTTTACATATTTCTTAATCGATTATCAACTGGATAACAGCATTACTTTTAAAATTAAATGAAGAACATGCGACATTTTGATCCAGTAAATGTCACCCTTGAGCATCAGAATGAAACCAAAACAAACTGCTGTTACGCGACACCTCCGCAATAGTGAAGCCTCTGCTCTCCCCCGGAGACCCACCTCCAACCCCCCCTCTCCTCGCGTTCACAGGAAGGAGCTATAAATTTGAACGTACCATAATTAAACACCATCAAGTGCAAGCAGCGTCCTTTACTCGAGCTGCAATTGCCTGTGGTCTGCATTGTTGTGTTAGCAGGCTAATGTTAGCACACTTTAGTTAGCCCGTAGCTTCACATTGCCTGTAAATTGACACAGAATGACAATGATCTAAAAACGCTTACTTGACATTCAAATAAGCAGTGAGTAGTCTATGTTATTCTTCTTTTCTCCAGTCCTTTACTTAAATAGTTTTACACAGGGGTTGAGGCAGCCGGTCAATCCGTGATGTAAATACGGCTCAGACAACAACACAGCCAGTGGGACTCGCGCTTCATTCTAGACAGTCATGACTCAGAGAGACATTTACATTGGACTTACTTGATTTCTGCTATATTTATGTGTAAAATGTCGCACATTATTCCTTTAATTTTCTTGTAAATGCTTCCTCTGAACAATGTTTGTAAACATTGCTCCTCCACACATTTATTAATGCACAAGGGAATCCTTTTTGCAGGTGCCATACCCAATATGCCTTTTACCAAGCTGACATGTTCATCTTGGAAAAAGTACAGTTCCTAATCAAACTTTGCCAAAAGCTCTGTCCTGACAGTGAGCCAGTGTGCACAATAGGATTCTGAAACTGAAGTAGCTGAACGGAGCTCAGGCATGTCATTTTATTGTTATAGGCTACACCTGTTTTTTCCTGCTTTATCATGTCAAATGTCTCCTGTGAAAAAACACCTATTAATAGAAATTGTCAATGCAGCCACAAGTACTTGATCCTCTGTATGGTTCAAAGCAACTAACACTGCCAGTTTTGTAAGTCAGAATGCAGGAAAAGTTAAAAACACCACTATCAGGACTTGAAGTGATGACCAAAAGTTGTTGGTGCTCATAAGCTACTGGTAACTCACAGGTGCCTTGTATTTTTATATTCTTAAAGGATAACTCCTCTAATGTTATTCTCCACACTTATCAGCACATTCATGCAATCATTGCTCACCCTGTAAAAAGGTTGAATATTATCTACTGTGGCTGTGAAGGAGCTTTGCTTTATTAAAAGGAACTTTTTATTTCTTTATTTACATACAGTATAGCATTAAGATGAAAAGACAGAACGGTTTTTGGAATGATGATTATTTACTCTACCAGGCATGTTTGATCAAACAAATCAGTTTCATCATGGCAAAAGGGAAATCTATAATTTAAAGGGCTAGAACCCTTTGTCAGTCTCTGGTACCACTTGAATTGACATCAGTATCAGGAGATTTCCCCACTTTCAGTGCAATACTAAATCCTTGGTGGTCCTCCAAAGTGTGTAAATGAGGTTGATGCATGGTCTATTTGTATTAAAAAGGTGTTATTTACTTGTCTGTATGAGATAAATATTACATTTGAATTAGATTATTAGAACAAATAACACAGGACTCCGTGGTCAGCACCGTTGCCACACAGGAAGAAGGTCCAGGGTAAAGATCTGTTTGCAAGCTGGGACGTTAATGTGAGCATAGGTGTGCATATACATGAACGTAATAAAATTTAATTCCTATTTATCACTGTGATACTCTGTTAACTTATCCAGGAGGATGTCTGCCTCTCATCAAACCTGTAATGCCAATGGAATGCAGGATACAATAATAAAATGGTTTACCAGTGAAAGGAAAATATAAGTTCTTTGTGACCCCAATAAATACCCCTGTTTTAATAGTTATTGTAGACCTTTGCTTTTCATTGATTAATATGAATAGACATGCACTTTCCTTCATTTCTTATTGTTTAGAATAAAAATTCTAAACATGTCATGCCATAACAAATCCACTAGAGGGTACTGTGCGTTAGAAAATGTATGAAATCTTCCCACATCAATTTAGTGAACAAGTGTGGACAATAAAGTGGATTCCCTGTGCACAGCACTGTCATTCCTTAAATCCTGGTGCAGGTGATGGCAGGAAACATCATCTTGACAGCAAATGAGAAGATTCAGCGCACACAAGAGCTCTGAATTACTTCTCCTTTTTATGTATTTACATAAACAAACAAACGTTTTGCCTTTAAAAAAAAAAAAAAAAAAAAAGTCAGGTTATTGTGAATGAAGGCATCCAAATAATTCTAATTGACAGTTGTATAATTTAATTTGTTGAATTTATGGTATATCGAAGACTGTTTGGATGTTCACACGTTTTTTTTTTTTTTGGATGTGATTCCTGTTTGAGAACATACATGCTCAGTGGTTGCACGGTCCACGCCTGTAACTGGAGGTGCAAATTATGAACCAAGAGACAACACTGATCGGGCAGCTGCTTGTGAAATTCAGGGAAATCAGTTACAAGCGTGTCCAATCAAAATGCTTCCTCGGAGTTTAAGGAGCCAATGAGAGGCAGAGCATCCGAGTCCATGTTGGCGTGTTGAAGGGCGTGTTGTCTCTATTTAAACCTCTGGATTTACACAGATTACACAGACGCACTTTACAGAAGCCTACCTGTAAAACATCGTCACAGCGCATCCGCTCTCCAGGTAAGTAGCCTACTTTGGACTGTCTCTACCGTTCAGATAGAAACTTACTGATTAAAAAGCAAATATCGTAAGCATCGTTTAATTATTCCTGTGTAGCCTAAGTATTGTGCAATACTTCTGTTATAGGCCATTTCAATTCAGGCAAGTTAACTGTTCACTCCGTAATGTCTTAGTCCTATAAACATTGCACTCCTCTGCAGAGGGTGATACTTACTGTATGTGTGATTTAATCAACTGAAGTTGATTTTTCAACCTGCTAGTGTAGTCCCTTTTAGTCTATTGTTCTGCCCATATCCATTGAGCAAAATCAACGTTTTATTTATGTCGTTTCATGCGCATCGGAAATATGTGATGTCACCGTCAAACTTTCCCATGCACACTCGTTATAAACGGAATGACAACATTTTCGAGTTAGGAAATATTATTTCCTGATTATCTTTAAGACCCCACATTTAAGTAAACCACTGTACTGCCTGCATGTTTCCTTTAATCCCAGTGAGCACCGTTGTTGCATCAATACTTTATATTACAGTGTAAATATTGCACCATAGTGGTTGGTTAATTGTGAGGGAGTTGCTGAAGTTGGTGCATGTTGTGACTTGTGATGGTGCCTCCCAGTACTGTTTGATCACACGTTATTGCTTTCACATGCAATCTTTTAAAACCCTTGTGTGTGATTTTGAATTCTGTATTTTGATGTGTTAAGAAATGTTAATTTCACTCTCTCTTTTTTCTCCATTAGAAATCTTTGAAAATGTCAGACAAAAACACTGAGATGAAAAATGAGATTGAGTGCTATAACATGAAAGGACTGAAAAAGGTTAAGACGGAAGAAAGAAATCAACTCCCTACACAGTCCCGTAAGTATTTCAGAGTGAAAAGGAAAGGGCTTATAACAAAAAAAAAAGCTATTTTCCAATCAATCAAGGATTGTCTTTCCTCAGATTTTTGTTCTGCATTATTAGAAACCTAACTTACTGTCATTATTAAAGGCAACATCAAACATTGTGTCAGTGATTACTTGTAGGTTCACGCCCAGCTACCTCTGTGCTTGTTCGGCTTTGTGCTAACCTGTTAAGAGTTCACGGCAACAACAAAAAAATATCTCTCTATCACATAATCTCTACTTTTTTAGAAGGTACAGTCAGTGTATGAAAGGGCTATGCTGGGCAAATTAACCTCTTGTGTTTTCCAGCAGAGTTATCGAATACAGTCAGTTGATAGGAAATGGGTTTGATGCCAGAATAATGTGCTGCACCGTAGAGATTACTCACCCAAGATGTGCTCTAACATGAAGCAGCGGGAACAATGGACTTACAGATAAAGAAATCTTCAAATCAGATCTCTCCTGACTCATTCTTGCACTTTCTCAAGACTAACACCAGTCTTTATGTTGGTGGTGAGACACTCTTGGCATTCATACAGAAGTATTTGGCAAAGCTGATGCATGTTTGCTTTTTATTATTCTTTAACAGTGATGTGTCTCTAGCTATGTCCACAGCTTTACTTGGTCTGGTTATTGCCAGAGGCTTATGTTAGGATAGATATACAACAGATATACATTTCTGTATAATTACCATATCTTTAAACACTAAGAAAACTCTGAGTCTGTTACGCAAGCTGAGCGTTGCTTTGTTGCTTTGTGCCAGACATCTTTTAGGAAGGCAATTTTGTAATGAAAGATGTTATTGGATAGCATTATGGGATAGCATTTTTTTTTTCTTCCATTCTATCTAAAATGTGTCTTATCTTCTGTGCCACAGTAGCTCTTAAAATATTTGAACTCCAGTCAAAACATGCCTGGTAAATTAAGAGAGAATCTAAGAGAGGAAAAAAATACTTGCCCCAGTGAATACTTGAAGTCTTGGCAGATTATTAGGATCAAACCAACCAATACCTCAGAGTGGAATTGTTCTGTGGTATGGCATCAAAGTAGCAGTTTAAAATCCATTAATATTGGATGAAAGTGAGTTATCACGGTGTTTTATCTGTTTGTTTTTTGTCCTGACAAGAATTGAGAACTGATTTTTGGTCTCCTAAAAAAATGATCACAAAATGTCTATCTATCTCTGTCTGTCTGTCCTTCATTTTTCTACAGAGATTGAGGAGGAGAAGGCCCAAAAACAGAATACGTGCACTCAAAATGCAAACTAATTTCTCTCATTGACTTCTGGACTGCTCTTCCTCCTGTCAAGAATGCTGACCATCATCTCCACTTCCTCCTCTGTTTTCTGTGCAGCCATGTTTGATTTGAAACAGTGTATGGTGTTTGGGAAAAATCTGTCTATAATCAATTAAACTCTTGCAATGGGTGATTTCTTTTCCTTTGCTATGCAGTTTAAGGGGGCTGAGCAGTGTAAAACAATAATTTGGAAGGGTCATGGTTCATAAATAGAAGAAAATAATTTTATAAATGGAAATTAAAACCACTGCATTGTTAATAAAACCATAACTATGTCTGTAATTTGTGCCATACAGGACATGTTCTGAAAATGAACCCATAAAATGATATTTTACTTTTAATAAAATGTATGAAAAATGTTTTTCTGAGTTGCAAAGTCATCATTGAATCCATCTTTGTTATGTTAAGTATACTAGGAAAGATTTTATAAGGAAGAAGATTTTTATTTTAACTGGACATTATCCAGGATATTTTTAACCTGATGCTAAAAAGAAATATTCGCTCAGCTGTAGGGCTCAATTATTAGAACAAGTTCCCTTCGAACTCAGACACGCTGTAACATTGTTGGTTATTAGGAATTTAAGTTGTGGTCACATTCATGAACTGTTTTCCATTAAATAGTTAAAATATTAAACTATTCACCCAAAACAAGCTAAAAAAACAAAGACAATGTTTTATCTGATCGGTACTCGGTTAACATAAAAGGAAAATCGAGCCCATTTAGTGAACAAGTGTGGACAAACCTAAAGTGGATTCCCTGTGCACAGCACTAAATCCTGGTGCAGGTGATGGCAGGAAACATCATCTTGACAGCAATTGAGAAGATTCAGCGCACACAAGATGATGAATTACGTCTTCTTTGTATTTATTTACAAACTTGAACAGACAACGCATTTCGCCTTCATAAAAACTCAGGTTATTGTCAATGAAGGCATCCAAATATTTCTAATTTACAGTTGTTTAACTTAATTTGTAGTTTATGATAAAGCAAAGACTGTTTATTCTACGTTTTTTCTTGTTTTTTCTTGTTTTTGTTCTCTTTGAGAACAAATGATTCATGTGCCTTGGCTGCTCATCACTTACATATTATTGATAGCAGTTAAAGTAGGTTGTGAATTACCCACATTGTGAAACCTCCTCCACCTAGAGTTACAACAGGTCTAAGCCTGCTGAAGAAAAGGGAGTTGATGTGCTCCAGGCGGTGCACATTCCACATTCAAAATATGAGACTTCATTAAATGTATTCAGTTTTTGGAAGCCTATGTGTCACATTCAAAGCTAATGTTTGCTACAACCCTTGTGTCTTTTGAGTGTTAGGCTGCTTAGGAGACCCTTTACAGATGCATCACATGGATCAGGGGCTGATAACTTTTTCTTCCCTCACACTACGCATGTGGGTTGCTCAAGAAAGTCTGAGAGAAGAAGGCTGTGATTTATTCATTTTTCCCATAACAAGCCTGTTGAAACATGCTCACAGCCGCATGTACGAGCTTAAGTGAAATTGTTTTCTTTGAGTGGAATAAAGATACTAAGATTATGTAGGTTCACAATTTATGTGAATCTGCAGAAATAAATGGTATATGCAATTTTTTTCCTAGCCAATTATCAGGTGTATGCTTTTCTCTGCACTATGACAACTGACTTAGTTGCAAGAAGAGAAAGAACATTTGAGGACATGATGACAGGAGGAAGTGACAGGCTTATGATCTGGGTAAGCAACCTTAAAATTACACAGAGCAATATACAGAAAAATAAAACAAAACACTGACGAGTGATTTATGCTACAGCATTTATCTGTGACAGGGATGTGCCTTGTTAACCATTCTACCTGTGCTTTTATTGCATGCTGTGTATAACACACGTGTTCTGTGTTTCTCGCAAACTAGTTATACAGGTTTTGAAACCAGCAGGCAGCACCTTCTGCACATAATAAGTCAACACAGATAAGTTGTGTTAAACAGCAATACAAAAAATAACATTTAAGTCACAGTTTTCTGTACTTAATGCAAATTGTCTGTGTTTAAAACATATGCATTTGTATAGCATTACTAAATTACGTAATTTAGCATGTTCCAATTATTTGTTATGAATATATTTTTTTCTGTTATTATATTACAAGCGGAAAGCTGTTTTTTCTTGTCTTTGTCATTAGGGAAATTGAATGGCTCACATTTAAATCAATCCATATTTAAGTTATTCAACTATCTAGAAGAGATTTAAATGTTGTTTGCAAATGTTTCGAGATGTTTGTCCTGCAGTGCAGTGGAGTGAATTAGATTAAGTTCTAGTAGGCTACTTAGGCTATCTTAAACGGAATCACTGGTAATCGTCGTTAAGGACAGAAGATTTATTGGGGTTTACAGTTTTACTGCGGCAAATTATGTCGTTTCCCTCCTGCGTTGAAGTTTGAAAAGATGGAAGAAATATTCACAAGAATCTCGACAGGATTAGAGTTGTAAACCAGCGGCACCCAATGGCCACAGCATAGACTACAAAGAGATGTTGTTGCAGTACCTTGTGTTTCCTGAGGGAGGCGCCAAATAACAGAGAAAATACAGTCCGTGGAGATATCTCGTAGGGGGAGGGGCGAGTGCTGCTGCAGGTCTGCTTATTGGCCTAACTAAAGACCATCAACAAGCTAGTTAGCAGTAATGAACGCTAACGACGATGCTGCTCCAGCAACATGGAAATATGGACTAGCTGAATGAGACTCACTGAGCTGCTTCGACAATCATTATCAAGCTTCGGACTAGGCAGTTCAGGGAGTTTGTAATTAGCTCGCTCCATTCATGCGGTCGTTGGTGCCCGGAGGAGTTTGAGCTCTTGGAGGCGGGCAAACCTCAGTCATCATCTCGCTGGGGACAACCAGGACAACACGGCTCACTCACCGGTACGATTGTTTTTGCTGATGGCAAGCTAACGAGGCTAACGTTGACCTAATGTACCTAATGTAGGACTGGAAATGCGATAACAAAGCTGCTTCATGCTCGAAGTCTGGAGGTAAATGTGAGTGTGTACAGCCATCCTCGGTCCTCTTATAACAGTAACATTAATTACAGTTGTGGAGTTAGCAGCGGTACTAGGAGAGAGAGAATTGATCAGCTTCATGTAAACACAAGTGAAGGTTTGAAGAAATCGGCGAGTCTGCTTCACCGGGCCAAAAAAACAAAAGATGTGCCTGAAGTGGAAACACTTTACTGTAAACATGCCTGTAATGTGTGAAGTTGTTGACAAGATAGAGCCCAAGCAATGCTGAAGTGTTCAGCAAAAATAACCAGAGTTTCCTTATGGTCCCTTTAAGCTTGAGCTCATGTTAATGTTATTGTTTGCTTTCCTGCTTCCGATAGAGTAGGAGCATGGTGGTCCCGGACAGTGCCAGTGTGGTCCCACAACCCGACCCTGGCAGTCCCAATGGCCTCCTGGAGAGCTCCAATCCTGGGTGCCAGGAGGAAGTGGACGGTGGTCCAGATCTGGCAGGGGTGGAGTTGGAGGAGGTCCGAAAGTTGCAGGAGCTAGTTCGGAGGTTGGAGGTCCAGAATGAGACCCTACGCACCAGGGGGAGCAAAACCATTATCCACAGAGGTTCCAGCGGGAACGGCAACCTCACAGCCGCTGTCAACATCAATGAGACGCAGGCCTGTGAAGGGATGACCAACTCCAACCTCAGATTGGAGCACAGTGGCAGCACAGACTTTGAGCTGTTGACCCCGCAGGACAGCAGCAGTGGAGAAGACATGTCCCCCCTGCCCATGGCTAACAGGCTGGAGGAAGTAGAAGAGGATGAAAAGGGTCCGTGTGGGGGCTTTCTCACCTTGACCTGCAGCAACGGAGGGGGAATGTCGCTGGGGCAAAGCCAGACGCCAGAGAGCCCCTCTCAGGGAAGTTACGAGTCAGAGACACTTGCAGAGAGCGACTCAGGGGTCGACCAAACCGCACTGGATGAGGTGGATGTCCTAGATTTGGAGGATGAGTGTGCAGAAATTGAGGACGAGGACAGTTGGTATGTTTCATCATCAATACTGCTTGTGTCCAATCCAACATGTGCTTTCTGTCATTACTAGACTAACTAGTGTGTTGCGTTTACACTTTTGCAGATATGAGAGAGATACCAAGCTCTCTTCATCATATGAGTTAGCTTCAGGGGAAATTTGTCTCAACACAAACTAGAGGGATGCAACACTTAAAGTTTGCATTTTCCATTCCCTTGTGTATAGATAGAGGAGTCCCTTTAGCCATATGAGTCACATTTGCTTTTCTTTCTTTTTTTAACCTCTGATTTGAAAGTGTGCTAGTCCCCCTCAGGGCAGTGACTGTGTGCTTTACTGTAGCTTTAGATTATTTGGATTTAAAGTTAGACTTATTTTGAGCAAGATAGAAACTGCATTATTTTCCCTTGTTGCAGCCTTGTTCAGCTGCAACAACCATTTGAATCCGTAACTCTGAATTTTTATCGTAATAAGGAGTAAATGAGTTAGGTATGGAGCAAAAGACAGCGACGCGACACCAGGGCGGACAAAGAAAGGGCAGGTCGCAAAAGTAAATAATTTCAGAAGCAGTGTGAGGTTGTTGGTTGTCTGCTGATCTCGACTTGGTAAACATGAGGCATGAATGATCATAACCTGTTTGCCAGGTTGTGATGAACAGCAATAATTCCCTTTCATGCCAACAAGTCTAGGAATACTAATGCTCCAGGCAGAGGCTGTGTTATATTTCAGAAAAGTAGTATATTAATAATGATTGTTTTTAAGTTTCGCTTGACTCAGCATTTATTTGCATTCTCTAAGCCTTGGTACAAAATGAGCTGAGGATCAACTAAGCTACTTTTGCATTAGTTCTCCTGAAGGCAGGTTATGTTGTTTAGAAACAATTTGAACTCATTTCCTCATTGAATTGTCAGAATATATTCAACAAAACAAACATTACAGAGGGGCTGTAACTGATAACTTGTGTTTTTGTGTTTGAGATCACTCCAGCTAGTTTGTTTAAATGTCTTTGCTTTTAACAGGAACCATGTTGTGTTCCTGATGCCTACTTTAGTCCAAGAGCTTAACAGGCAGACCATTCATGACTTATTTTCAGTTCCCCATCATTAGCCATACCATATGTGCTTTGTGAGGTTATCATAGCCAAAACATGTTGTAATCCCAGCGGCAACATAATCTGATCTGCTCTGGGCTGGATGCTGCCGCATGGCTAAACTGCTTTGGGTGGGATTGCACAGCATGTGATCAGAGGCCCCCCTGTTGTGTGAGCTGCATGACACACAGACAGAAACTCCAGAACTAAGAGCAATAGAGAGATCTGTTTTTATTCTTAATTAGATTTGGCAGGTAATATACCTTTAACATCAAGTCAAAATTACAGGATGAATGTCTACCTTGTTCTTAAATTGGGCCTATTTTCCTCCTGGATCTTTGTTTACCTATTGAAATGTGGCTTATTGAACTCTTAAGCTTAGCAAAAAGCCAATTACATTCTTAACACAGACTCGAACCTCCTAGTTTAAAACTGAAAGCAAGAAACATATTACAACAATATGGGAATGATTTAAATGATTAAAGAAATACTGTAAGAGTTAATATTAATATAATAATGTTGAATCTACCAAGTTGTCCCACACATATGCTTTGATTACCAATTTAATACTATTTTTATTGTATTAATAATAAATCAGTTATGAGATATCAGGTGAGAAATAGCAAATTAGCAAGAGTAAAATGTTCTTTTAAATCTTTTAAATAAATGAACACATTTTTACAACCAACCGGGGATGTAGCTCCATTTTTTTTCCCTCTTGAGTGTGAATATTGTACGGAGGCTGCTTTTAAAATCACCAGATCCCTTTGCCACATAGATTTATGTTTGGTTTGATATGTTTATTGGTTAGGTTTGGTTTTAATGGAACTGCTGATGCAGACCTGTTTCTTGTGTGAATGGCAACAGCCTGGTGAAAACCTGTGACCAAAACTCACGTGTGAATGGATCAACCTCAAGCAGCCTGCACGTCATTATTCCACATCAAACACAGAAACCCTGTGTATGAAAGAAGTAGTCTCTCACACACTCTCACACACACACACACACACACACACACACACACACACACACACACACACACACACACACACACACAGGAAAGATTTGCTCCATGGACGGATGTGTGGCCTGAATTTTGCTCCCTGTATTGTTGCCCGTTTCAGTGGGAAATGGGTGCTTTTGTGTTTGTCCAATGGGAGGATGATTTGTAGTTGATTGGTAAAGAACCGGTCAGTCAGCGTCTTTTGTGAATCCAACTCAAAAGATCAGCCCATGTGATCACCCGTTCAAAGCGTATGGGCAACTCAACACTTGACACATCTCGGAGTTGGATTTGGAAACACAAAGTCAAGTTTTGATTTTGTCAGGTGTCGTGTGGCTTCATAAAAACCCACTGGGTAGATTTGATGGAAAGGTTTTTCTGCTTTGCAAGTTAAAATGAAGCCATATTTGAATTCTGATACTACATTTGAACTGTCTGACTAGGATAACAATCATTTTCATCCAAAACAGGATTATTGCATTTCTACAGGCAGTCATAGTGCAGCAGACTCAGGCTGTGATAAGGATGTTTAAAAGGTGCATCAGTTTTGACTCACTCTGTTTGATCTGATATCATTCTTTAACGTGTTTAAACAGCCTGCTTGTTTGTGTGGTGCTAAGCTGCCTTAACTAAGCATTTAGTTGCTGGGTGCTAGTGCCGCCCATGCTCAGTCATGCCTATGATTTACAAGATGAAAAACATTCAGACTGTGCATGGCATGCTCAAATCTATTGGACGCATACCATTGAGGCCAGTAGTCCACACTAATCTTTGGCTTGTATTTATTCCAATCTTTTGCTCTGCAGCTACCGACACTTCTGACTAGAGTGTTTAACAAAAAGTAGATTAGGTTTGAGCCCTGAGCTGCAGTCACCCAACCTCAGTTTCCCCGAAACCTGTATTACTCTTCCAATCCGTTTTACTTGTTGGAATTGCCCTCGTTTCCTCTCTTCATTTTTTTTTCTTTCCCCACCTACAGGTTGTACGTGTCACCCAAAAAGCAAGTGGCAGATCAAGGCCCAGAGTCTCCATTGAAGTGGTGTCGGCAGGCTCTCGACCACCGCAGTCCAGAGACGGAAATGGCTTGTCGGACCCTTATCAGCCGCTTGGACCAATGTATGCACTAAATCAGTGGTTCTCAACTAGTATGGCCTCAGGACCCGCCATCAAAAATCACCACCCAATTTTCTAAAATTTTTAAACCAATCAGAGTTATTTAAAGAAAATTTGTGTTGTATAGACTTCAGATGGTACAAAACATGTGACAGAGCAAAGGAACAAAACAAATATGTTTAAAAAGCACTTCACAGACTATTGACACAATGTTCTTCCAAGCACATATTCGCAACCCACTGAAAACGGCCCCGCGACTCACTTTTGGGTCCCGAACCATCAGTTGAGAACCACTGCACTAAATTAAAGAATACATTCATTTTCACATGAGACGCTTTGAAATACAGCAGGCAAAATATTTGATTATTAGATTTTCTATTCTTTCCCTTTATAAATGGAACACTTTTTTGAATCTGAAGATCTTTGAGTCACATGTCGGTGCCACAGGGTGAGAGTCTTAACGCCTGCTGTGAATCGTGCCGCTGTGCTCTTATTTACTGCTCACCTCCTCTTTGTGTGTGCACAGTTCTGTGTGTGTTTTAGTCCTAAGACAAAGCCAGAGTGATGTGTACATGGCGTGTATGCCTCTTATGTGTGGACAGAAGTTTGTGTCCGATCCAACAGATCACATATATTATTCATCCCGCCCACTTCTCTGGCTTCTTGCAAACTGCAGAACCTGAACGCCAACGCTATTCACACCGAGACTGGAAGCAATATGCAGACACTGTATGGTTAGCTATCAAGCTTTCTAAATGAACTTATTTTATAACTTCATTATGAATGAAAATGGTGCTTTGGTTTGACTTTATAACTTTTGCTTGAAAATTACATCAAAAAGTAGACGGGTGTCTTTTATTTAAAACGTGATTTGACTTATTCTTTCAGAATTTTTTGTGGGAAAACGGCTCTGCACTTACAAAAGTTTCTCCTTCAGTGATTCAATTCTTTCTTTTCAGAATGTGTTGACACATTTGCAACCTCTCATTGCATCAGTCCACTGTGTTTACCTTGATTTAAATCACGCGCAAATGACATCCTGCTGCTGCAATATAATCACACACACCTCTCCACACATCAGTTTGGTTTGTTCTAACTCTCCTCTGTATGCTAGACACAAAACTACCAGAGCTCATAAAGCCTGAGGATCACATCCTTCTGCTGTACCGTTTAAAAGAAGCACAGTGGCTTTTTTGGTTTTAAAAATGTGATAATACTATGGCACATTCTCAGATCAAAAATGTCTTATTGCAACTGGTTGGACAAAAGAATCCACGTTTCATGACAGCCCCATAAAATACCTTTTATCTCAGTCTGTAAAAGATTAGGAAATTATTTTTTTGTACTTTTGATGACATTTTTTATGTGAAATGCAGTCAAAATAATATTGGATGTTATGGTGTTAAACTGCTTCACAATTGTTTTTGTCACTGTTTAGGCCTGCACCATCTGTTTCTAGCTACACTTGTTCAATGGTGCACATTTACATTGTGTCCTTCTGTAACAACCCCGACAACAACCCAGAGATGTTGATTCTCCTTTCATTTGGCCCATTGTTGTACAGCAGTGAGACCAGTTATTTATTAATCACCACATCCTGGGATCCACCCTGACCCTGCCCTTTGTGTTGCCACACCTTCGTAAAACAAAGGAGCCGCCCAAAAAGGCAATTCGACCACAACTAACCACTCTGCATCTGTTGTTGCCTTTGTGTGATCAAAAAGGGACCATTGATGTACTTTCATTTGATCCAAACCAATGTTTGGCTCTTCTTCATGTCTCTTTCTATATGTCATCTCTTTCTTCTCTGATCACGTCCTTTCTCTCCTCTCCTGTTCCCTGCAGCGTCTCGATGGAGGAACATGTACAGTAGCCCGTCAGCAGAGGGAGGCTCAGCATCAGGCCTGATCTCTCCTGGGTACCACAAATCAACTAACAAATCCCTACTAACCTGTGGCAGCTCAGGTATGGCATGACATTAACACACTGTGCTCATCAATTTCTGCTCAACACGACAGTGGGGCTGACGTCAGTTATAATAAGGATGTAGGTCAGCTGATGTGTGTGTGTGTGTGTGTGTGTGTGTGTGTGCACCAATGCATCAACAATGTGACCTCTTGGGGATTCTGAATGGTAATTTGTGAAGACCTAAATGGCAGTCTGGCATGTTTTACCATGATAAACATGTGATGCGTATGCTGTTCTTTAATGTTCACCATTCAAAAGCAACAAATACTTATGTACTAATGTAGAAAATTATGGAAAGGAATAATTTACCCAAAAAGGGAAAAAGCAAGTCTGTACTTGGAGGCTAAATGCATGACAAATGTTGCTGATATTCACCACAAACTGCATCCCTCAAGCTTTCCTTAGATCACGACAAGAACCATTATAGATCTGTTATAGATTCATCAAGAAAACTAACAGATGTAATCTCACTCTTGTTAGCTTTGCTTGAGTTCGTCTGCTTTTTTTTTTCAAATGAGTGGGCATAATGTGTGCCTTGCAGATATAAATAAACACTTATCATATTTAGGCTTTTGGTCATCAATGAAGAACAGCATATGACATTTTGACTGTAGGGCATAGAAATCATGTGTTTTGAAGTTGTTTCACGATGCTTAGCTATCAAAAAAAAAAAAAGTATAATGTTGGTGATCTAACCCTGTGTTGGTCTTTGGTTTCTTTCCCTTGTATTTTATACCTCATTGTTGCACTTCCTGTGTACAGACCAACAATGCTAATGTCGTAGTGAAAGTATGTAACAATTCTTTGCATGGACTTGTAAATGCATTTGCTTGTGGGTGATGACTCTATCTAATCCTGGACTTTTTACATAACCAAATGCCCCTGGTTGATTATAGTCACTTCTGTTTGTGTCAGTCTAAGAGTTTGGGCTTGTATCAGACAGACATGCCTGGAAGGGTGACTTTGCATACAGCTTTCCTGCATCGTCAACAGACCGCTCTTTTTCTAGACCTATGTTGCTGGGCAGGGCTGGAGTGCAGTCCGGTGGAGAGTTGTGATTTCTAAATGCAGCAAATGTGATAATAAAACAAAGATTTCCCTCCTTAACCTCAAATATTGATGTAGTCGTATAACTAATATTCAGATCCACTGAGTGAATATTGAACTTCAATCTAAATGTATCCTGAAATGGGATAGCGCACAAGTGCTTTGTTTTAATATTTCTAGTCAGAAAGCCTCTGTTGAATTCTTTGTGTAGAATCTAGTCTTTGTGGCTTAGTCCAGTTAACACACCGTGTTTACTGGAGTGAGCAGCCAACATTAGGTCATCAACACATAGGTGATAGCCTAATGTTTGTCAAACTAATTAAATGGTATGAAAGGGGCCCTTTGATCAAGACAGAGCTTTACTTTGGCCTCATATTCCAATGTGTCTTATTGTATCAATTTGACCATTCTTTTAGTACTGACTTTTATTTGAGATTTGAAGGTGATTCTCTGCAACACAAACGGAGGCGACTCACAGAAACGCTGGGTAATGTAGTGACATTTGTCTAGTTAGTTGGCAATGTTATAACACATTTTTTTTTCTTTTTGTTTACAGGTGTCACTAGCATGCAGTCAGCGCTGAGCTCCCAGTCCTCTATAGACAGCGAGCTCAGCACATCAGATGACTCCATCTCTATGGGCTACAAGCTGCAGGACCTCACTGATGTCCAGATTATGGCTCGCCTGCAGGAAGAAAGTAAGTAAAGGTGTTGTGCACATGATATGCTGGAAGTCGCATATGATTATGTTCCCAAATTCTGAAAAATAGACTACTGGTATGTAGCTGATAAGGAAAACACCTGAACTAACACAGTTAGTATTAGTGAAACAACAAGTATTATGAGTACTATGTAACCTTTTTAATTTTTTTGTACCTATATGTGGATGTGCCTGCATTCGCTTGGCTCCCTGTTTATGCAGGTTTTTTTAACTTTATATTCTTGCTGTCAGGTCTGAGGCAGGATTATGCTTCCAGCTCAGCGTCTGTGTCACGCCGCAGCTCGACAGCCTCCCTGCAGTCCTTGCGCCGTGGTGGCACATACAGCGATCAGGAGTTTGACAGTTACAGCCTGGAGGACGAAGAGGACGAGTTTTGCTCCATGCCCCAGCGGCGACATCGCTTCACCCCTTCGCCATTAGGCTCACCCAGGTGCCTGTCTCCCTCCACCTCCAATCACGGTCAGGAATACAACAGCAGACTCGCTGCACCACGCACAAGAACACCCAGAAGATCTCTCCAGGGCCCAAGTGCAGAGCTGCTGAAATTTGCCAAGAGTGAGGGTAGGCTATGACAATTTATAATTCAGCTTCAATTGCTTAGGTCAAGATCAGAGTGACCACCACAGAGATTCTTGTTTGAATCTAGGCTGTATAAGACACACATGATGATGTCGCTAAATCCGTTTGTATGTGTGGTTCCAGAGGAGTTGAGGCACAGCATGCCTAATTTGGCCCCCCGCACCAGCCTACGTTCCCTGGAGGCAGTCAGAAACAGCCGCAGCATGGAGGCTAACCTCCAGAGCTCTGGCAACCGCATGTCCCGCCTTCCACACTCCCCCTCCACAGGTAACCCTACCCACTTCACCTGGTCTGCACCATTCCTCTGACATAACACATGCTTTTTCCCTGCCATCAGCCCATTGAATTCTCACTCTTATCCTACCACCTCCTAACCTCTCAATGACTACAGCAAATAATTGGGAAGATTTTTAGGCACTGATGAAGCTTACATCTTTCATGTGGCCACGAGTGACATGATACTCACTGTTTTCGATAGTTGCTCACTCTTCCACAGGTTTGCAGAGGACAGCACTGAACCAGAAAAGGCAGTTTGGGGAGAGTCAGAGAGTCAGTAATTAATTCTGCATGTTAGTAAGTTATTAAGGATGCATGCAAGGAGTTTTGTTGCTTACTCAGAGTGTGTGCACTTCTTCATAAACAAATTTGACCCATAATAAACCAGCAAACAACTATAACTTATATAATGTAAATGTGATTGTGCATAGATTAAAAAAATCCAGATTTTTTACAGGAAGACAAAAGTAGGGAAGTTTTCATACTGCTACTCTCTTCCAAAAAAGGTTTAATATCACCAGTTACATCGTAACAGGGCTACTGATCTAACCGACAGTCTAATTCTTCCCAACCCCACATTTTGCCCTACTTCTTTCCCGACCATGTATCTTTCCTGATGTACCCCAGATGTTGTACAGGTAACTCTCCTTTTACTTACCCGCTACATGATGACTCCATTCCTTTGCAGTAATCCAGCACTGCTACCTCACAGGTTTGCCTTCAACTCCTACAAGCCACAAGAGGAGTTATCTGATATTTAAAGTGGTCTTAAAAAGCAGTCTTTGGTTGAGATTCTGTTTTACCACTTTGCTTTTCTTCCACCTAAGGGATGGCTTCTAGTCGGCTGCGTAGCAATGGTCAGTCCCCTCTCTCCCTGCGGGCTCCAGTTAAAGCCGTCACTCCCATGGCAGCTGGTCGTCAGGCTTCCAGGGGTCTGCCAGTTGTTCAAGCACCACCTGCAGAAAGGGGCCGCAGGGTCCAGTCCCCGGGGTCTGCCAACAGTGGAGCCTACATACCTGGAAGGGCCTCCACTGGGGCGGGGAGACCTGCGGTGGGCCGAGGACAGGCTGCACCATCAGCATCCACCAGGAGTAAACTTTCACAGCCTACGAGGAGGTGAGCACCTAAATGGTAATGTTAAATAGTAGAGAAATGTTCATTTTAATCATTTCTGCTAGTTTGAAATCATTCAATTTGGATGTTTGGATTCCCCTGTGAGAGGAAACTATCTTCCTGTTTCATTAATAGGTCTTTGGGAATGACCAAAATCTCAGATGAATCCTGGAAAGATGGCTGTTACTGAGTCTGGCCTGTGATGAAGGATGTTCACTGCTTCAACCCTCACCTGACCTCTCCCCACCTTGCCTCTTATAGTACAAAAAGACTCACAAATGTGTTGTACAACCTTTTGGTCCCCTATTTCAAACTGGGCTGCACTGGATTCGTACTTGAAACTCATCTCTTCCCCTTGCATGAAGTATTGTCAACCCACACAGAGACCACAGGATGTGTAGGCAGACAAGACGGCACATGTGCACACTCCACTCGTGTTGGACCAATTGAGAGCTTCCAGAAGATTCGTTTGTGTCAATTTTACTTATTTTTCTATGGTGATCGTGAGAAACCCCTGGAATATCAAGAGTTGTAGTACTGTTCTGTTGGTGTAAATCATATGAAGACAATTTAAATGAAGATATTGTTGGTTTGTTCCTTTTTTTTCCATTGTGAATTACAACTAGATGAAGGTGCTGAGTGCTGCATGCTTAGTTTTGTTATCTTAACATTACAGCCTATCGATCATTACATAACTGCAATACGACAAATCCCCCATGTGTCCCAAATGATCTGTGTGAATTTATGAATGTTGGATTGATTCATAGTGAAATTTTCTTAAGGTTTGTGTTGTATTTGTGCTTTGCTATTTGAATACACACCAATTCAAGTCCTGTAAACCACACTGCCCTTATAAATAATACAAAAAAAACTATGGTTTGTGCCAAGGTGCGTTTTCAGCTGCAACACTCTTTCTAATTCCAGAAGTAATCTTGATTCATGAAAGCTATTGTAATGGTACTGTATTTTCCAGGCATTTCTACTGCATATCTAGTGGTGGTTTCAAGTGTTTTCTTTTGCATACCACTGTAAAAAAAAAAAAGAAGAAAAGAAAATGTTTATGCACGAAGGCCACTGCCTTAGACAGCTATGCACCCTGATGCAGAGTGCCTCTGAAAATTAAATGCTGTTGAGAAAATTAATATTAAAGTCTACTCTGAAACTGTATTGCAGTATTACTGTTTATTTTTTAGCAAATTAATGCACAAATCGTGGTGTTTTTTCATCAAAGGCTAATTAGTCACACTGTGGTGCATCTGCAGCATTTCCTGCGTGTATTTGCAAACGCTTCTCAACTGTGTGCTGCTTGACGCTACCCACCCCCATGTGACAAAATGGCCTACAGGCCTCATCTGCGCATACAAAGTCTGCAAGCGCAGTCTGCAATAAGATTTCAAAAAAAAAAAAAAATCATAATCTGATAAAAGATCAATGTTGTGTCTCAGAGCCGCCCGCAAATACGGTCCCGTTTAGAGAATGTCAGTGTAATGTAACTCTGCTCTCATATGCATGACGCAAATAGTAAGGGATCAGCGGTAAACGAGGCCACGCATTGTCTGCCCCCCGCCCTCCCTCTGCTTGTCAGGAAGCAAGCTGATTGGCCGAGGCCTAGCAAAGGGTGCCCGGGGATCCAAAACTGCAGGCCGCACTTAGCTTACCGTCAAAAATAAACCAAAACAATAACAGACAAAACTGAGAAGAGGGAGATACACCGATAGAGTCAGAAGACGACGTATTCAGGTAAAATTATTTTGAATCAGTCAGTAGTGTAGGTGGAATTAGACACAAAGGCCCAGTCGGCCGTAGCGGGCCTCTTTCATCCTTTTCGAAAAACAACATGGAAGATAATGCGGCACAAGCTGCACCTGTTAGCTTAGCAAGCTAGCTAGCCGAATGGACGGTCGTCGTCGCACATACTCAAGAAACACGCTAGAGTATAATCGCTATACACACATCGGTTTATTGTGTTGGATAAAAATCTTTACTTATATTGTTTCGTCGTGTGAAATAAGAGTTTCAGACGACGAAATTATATGGGTTGTCGCATCCCTTGGGTTAGCTTATGTGCTAAAACAAAATGGCGTTGAGGGTAGAAGCCCTAGCTCTCCTGCTAGTTAGCTCCAGTGGGTGGAGGGCGGTAGCCGCGCAAAGAATGCATTGCATAATGTCTGCGGTACTTTCATTGGCGGCCATAAATTCCGAGCCTGTGTAGTTTAATATAAACAGTGCCTATTTAACAAGACCTATTTTAAATTGATAACGCTGTAAGCAAAGTGCCCAGATTGATTTTTAAACGATTTATCTATGGAAGTCAGGGACGCCATAACAGACCACTGCAGATATGTTGGAAAAAGTCATGTGATGACATTTATTTTCCTCCTACATAAACAAGTAGAGGGCTCATTTTTTTAAAAAGAGCTGTTAAAGTTGCTGTCGCGGTACTGGTCGTCCTAATGCAAACTGGGCGGGTCAGCCCTTTGTTTCAGCGGGGCTTCCTGCAGCCATCACACCAGCTTCAGGTGTAAAGCTCCATGTCGGTAGGTTGAGGCAGGCTGTAGTACTCTTCTCGGGCAATGGATGGAGCCAGTGGTCAAAAAAAACAACTGCAGTCCTCAATGTACACATTTTGTTTTTAAAATCTTTGAAGTGATTTATGGCCTGTTCTCCAGTTAGTTTTCATTGTTTTCTTTGTTTGTTTTTTTTATAGGGGGGATTAATAACCTTGATGAGAGGAATCACATCAACTATCTAATGGGTTTTATTCTAAGCGTTTGTCATCAAATGTGAAGGTATGTATCAAAACAGGCCACTGAGGTCCAATGTCCATTTTTGCATTCACTTTCATTCTAATGGTGCAAACTGACAAAGTGAACGTAAAGAGCTAACACAGCATGCAATTTTCAGTCATTTTTCTGAGTGAAGACATGGATCAAGGAGGAGGGGTGTTGGAGCTTCACACTCAGGAGCTGAAGATGCCCCATGCTATGATCATGCAAGACTTTGGTAGGTGGTCAAGTAATATATGGTTATAATCATACTTTCCACAAGTATTTTAATGCCAATATGCAAAATACAATCGAAGGCGAAATACCTCTTAAGTGAAAAGATTAAGCTCAGCGCTCTAAAATATGTCATCTGACATTTCTCACTTGTGCAATTACTATTTAGAATATTCGATTAATGGCATAGATGAAGCAAGAAGGTGATACACTCTCAAACGTGTGCAAAGATGCCAAGACATCTTTTGTGTAGTTCCAAAAGCTAGAATGACTTAAATTTGGGCATTTATTATCATTTAGTAGCTTGAAACCTTTAGTCATGTACCTGTCTCTGTCTTGTGTTTACAGTTGCTGGCATGGGGGGTCTTGCCCATATTGACGGGGAGCACATTGTGGTGTCTGTGCCCGAGGGTATGCTTCTGTCTGATGTGATGACGGATGACGGCATCCTCCTGGAACATGAACTTGAGGTGGAAGGCCTAGAAACTCAGGTGGTTCATGGACTGGAGACTGAGGTTGTGGAAGGACTGGAGACTGAAGTGGTGGAAAGCTTACATGCAGACGTCGAGGGCTTGGAGGCAGAAGTGGTCGAGGAGCTACAGACACATGTTGTAGAGCTGGAGGCTCAGGTTGTTGAGGACCTTGAGGCAGAGGTGGAAGTGGAGGGTCTCGAAGCAGAGGTGGTTGAAGGCCTGGAAACCGAAGTAGATGTTGAGGATCTTGAGGCTCACGTTGTTGAGGGGCTTGAGGAGGAGGTGGAAGTGGAGGGTTTAGAAGCTGAGGTTGTGGAGGGTCTAGAAGTAGATGTAGAAAGTCTTCAATCTCAAGTAGTGGAGGACCATGAAATGACCACTGAAGACATAGTTTCCTCACAACACAGCGTGATTATGCCTGAGAATATTCTGGGCACAGAGGTCGCGATAGAGGAAACACTGGATCCCCATCATCACCATCATGTCCTCACTTCAGACCTCATCCAGGACTCAAACCACCACCACGATGACATGCCAGACCAGGTGTTTGTGGCAGAGCTTCTGTCTGAGCACCAGGACAATACACTGGACCATCAGCTTGTATCAGAAGGTTTGATGGTGACGGAAGCTAATGCTGAGACAATAATCCATGAGCAGCTGCCAACAGAGGCTGTTCCCTTGCAGACAGATGAGGACGATGATGCAAGAAGCAGTTCGGAGGATTACCTCATGATCTCCTGTAAGACAGTTTTTCTTATGAATTCATAGCAAACTACATTTGTGTAAGTGCATGTTTTATTACTCCACATGTTTGATAACCAAAACGTATTGTGTTACTGTAGTAGATGAGGTGGGAGAGAAGCTGGACATTGGAGATACTCCCCTTGAGATCAGCACTGAGGTGATGGAAGACAAGGAATCTAAAGAGGACGACGGCTCCGAGGTCATCAAAGTCTACATCTTCAAAGCTGAAGCAGATGATGATCTAGGTAATTAACTAATTCACATCTACAAAATTTAAACTTAGATTATTTTCTTGTAAATTACATTGTAAAAAACATTAGGCTTGTTTTTTCAGGAGGAACCGAGGTCATAACAGAGGATGATTACCAGAATGGCCATCCTGACCTTGAAGCTGCATCATCAGGCAGACTCGGAGTTGGCCGTGACAAGATGGTGTACATGGCAGTCAAGAACCATCCAAAAGAAGAAGAGGATGATGAGGATGACAGTGATGAGGATGACGATGATGACATTAGTATGTTCCTCTGTGAACTAAAAATTAGTCAATTTTGTCAGACATGTTTTTGACTTGTTCTCAGTAAGAGAGTGTCAAACTGGAGAGATTAGTCAGAGGAGGCTGAAGTGCGTCCATCTTAGTTTTAGATTTCTTTTGCCTATGTCTTGGCAGTTGTAAAACAAATATGATACTTCAAAACAGAAAACTCTTTGAAACAAACCCTTTGTATCGTGTCACAAAGAAAAGTTTCACATCCTGTTGATAAAGTAATCTGTCTGTGCAGGTAACACAATTGATCAGGTGAAGAATGGAGCCTCAACACCATTTTTGCAAATCCGAGAAGGGCTCAGTGCTAACCGTACAATCAAACCAAAACCTAAGAAAAAGAAGAAAGGAGATACACGGCAGTGTCAGACTGGTATGAACAGCATTCAATCTTGTGATGTTCGGCCTTTTGTTTGTGTTGAATCAGGTGATTTGTTTAATTTGACAATAAGCACATTCCATTGATTTTGTTAAACATTTGTTCATTATAACTTATTTTATATCAATCATTTCTTCCAGCTGTGATCATTGGACCAGATGGAATGCCTTTGACCGTCTACCCCTGTCACATATGTGGAAAGAAGTTTCGCTCACGGGGCTTCCTCAAATGCCACATGAAGAACCACCCGGACCACCTGCTCAAGAAGAAGTACCAATGTACAGACTGTGACTTCACCACCAACAAGAAGGTCAGTTTCCACAACCACTTGGAGAGTCATAAGCTGCTGAGTCACAACTGTGAGCGCTCTCCAGAATACACAGAGTACACACGGCGTTACCATGAGTCCAGCCCCCTGGGCTCTGACAAGCTCATCGTCAAAGACAGAGAGCCCAAACTGCATCACTGCAAGTACTGCGATTATGAGACGGCAGAACAGGGTCTGCTCAACCGTCACCTGCTGGCTGTGCACAGTAAGAACTTTGCTCATGTGTGTGTTGAGTGTGCCAAAGGTTTTCGCCATCCATCAGAGCTGAAGAAACACATGCGGACCCACACAGGTGAGAAGCCCTACCACTGCCCGCACTGCGAGTTCCGCTGTGCAGATCAGTCCAACCTAAAGACTCACATTAAGAGCAAGCACGGTGCAGATCTGCCATTCAAATGCAGCCACTGTCCTCAAGCTTATGCAGATGCACGGGAACTCCAGCGTCACATAGAGATGGTGCAAGGCCACAAGACCCACCAGTGCCCACACTGTGAGCACAAGAGCACCAACTCCAGTGACCTGAAACGACACATTATCTCTGTACACACCAAGGACTTCCCTCATCAGTGTGATGTGTGTGAGAAAGGCTTTCACAGGCCCTCAGAGTTGAAGAAACATGCAGAAACGCACAAGGGGAACAAGGTGCACCAGTGCCGGCATTGTAACTTCAACGCCCCAGACACCTTCACCTTGAGTCGCCACATCCTGTCCTTGCACACAAAGGACCTCCCTTTTAAATGCAAGCGTTGCCGGCGAGGCTTCCGACAGCCTGCTGAGTTGAAGAAGCACATGAAGACACACAGTGGTAGAAAGGTCTATCAGTGCCAGTATTGTGAGTATAACAGTACAGACGCTTCTGGCTTCAAACGCCATGTTATCTCCATTCACACCAAGGACTACCCCCACCGCTGCGACTACTGCACGAAGGGCTTTAGGAGGCCTTCGGAGAAGAGCCAGCACATAGCCAGGCATCATAAAGACATGTTGATGTAATGTCATCGCACACAAAAACACACTCCTCTCCCAATTTAATCTGTTTCACACACCCACAGGTGATTTTAGTGTATTGACAAAGAAATGGTGTATTTTGGCTGTTGAATGACACCATTATAATTGCCATTCTGTGTTGTAATGGGCGTAAACCTCCTCCCTCCAGGGGTATGAAACAACACATTTTAGATGGGGTTGAAATCTAAAAAAGGACTGTGTACACTGAGCAGGACATCTGTAAATTGTGTTTTGTTTTGTTTCAGAAAATCACATATGAACATATATTCAGGGTCTCAAATGTCTATATTTTTATACCCACTCAGCTGAAATGCTGCAAGATGACTGTGTCCTGTAAAATAGAAAGTGTTGCTCCGTAAGCTTCATGCCACTTCTTCAGATTATGTGGAATGAGTACATGAGGAGTTTGCCTCCAACAGTACCAACAAGTATCTCTTTTCATTATTAACTAGCTTTTACCCTGATATTTGTTTTCAATGCCATCTGGTCTTAAAGGGGCAGGGACAATTATAAGTTCATTAATATGTTTTGAGTGATGATGACAAACATTCAGCACCTTAAGGAAATATATCAATAAATCAAACATTTGGACTTCCATCATTTTGGATTTTCCTCCCAAGCATGAACACTTGGAATACCATGAAGTTAATCATGTATAACATAGGCTTTATCCTCTTAAATATTTCTTCAAAGTTAAGTCAGCATTGTCTAACAAGAAGGATAAATGGTGCAGTTGGTATGATTGAAAAATATCCCTTTAGTGTGCACAACATGTGCGACAAAGAAATCTGGTTTGATAATGAACAGGTGTATCATAATATGAACTATACAGATGGTTGACTTCACGTTTGATAACCCTTGAAGTTGTGATACCTGACTGCCAGTGTAAGTTGCGTGTGTGTGTGTGTGTGTGTGTGTGTGATGTTATCTGTGACACAGATGTGATCTCTCAGCTAACCATTTGATTGCAATCATGCCTTACATCTGTTGGTCTTTGTCCCTTAAGCACTGATGAACACCGCTAATAAAAAAATAAGTGATTTTTAACTCTCAAACATGCTGTATCAATGCCATTCTCCCAGAGATTGTGTGTTTGAGTCAGTAGAAAGCACTTTATTAACCTTTTTTTAATATTTTAATTACATGTGTGACACACCCACACAACTATATATACATATATATAAATATAAAAAACCTAGATGATAAACAATTACAGAGCTTTGTGAGTTGGTAAAGGTGAGCATTGTTTTGAGTGTTATCGCTAGCTAATGAGCGTGATCCATCACTGCATCAGAACTGAATTGTGATTGAAAGTGGTGGGTGAAACCATTAGTTGTTTTGTTCTATGGATAAGTGATTGGGTTTTGTGTTTTGTTTGTGCTCACTAACAAGTTTCCCAGACCCTCGTCCTGCAGTCCCAAATAACCCGACCCATTATTCCCATCAAGTCAGTGGTCATCATATTGGCAGTAGTCTTTAAAGTATGCACATAAAGCTGTCTCCATGAAATTAATTGTGGTATATATTAAAAAATCCCTGCATTTCGTGTACCTTAGTCTATATTTTCTTTCAGTCTGATTGTGGATAAACTACTGGCGGGGAAGAACCAAAATAAACAATTATCTTTTTTACGCTTTTTGTCCTCTGTCCTAGAAAAATAAATCAACTATTATATGACATTAGAAAGACATAGTGCTTCATAGTATCACTAATGAACAGCTATTTGCATATAAATGTTGCAGGTTATAGTGTTCAGTTTTTTGCAATTCAATCTCAGTTGGTATTTAAATTGAAAAGAGGACAGGACTTACAGAGGGTTTACAGGGAAACCTTATTCAGGGAAGACATGTAGGATGTTACTAAAATATGGGAAATATCTCCCCTTTAGGGATATAGATACTCATTACTACTGCTTCCACAAGTGAAATTGCTTAAACCTTCTATGACTGGAAACTTAAAAGGTACCTTTATCCTTTTTTTGATGGTGTTGAAATTTATAGAAGAAATGGGGAAAAAATGGCCAACATTTCTCGGTGAACTGAATCCATACTTAATGCTCTAACATGCCGGTGTATGAAAGAGGGATTTGGATTTAAAGGATGCGCAGTCTGTTGTATTTCAGTCTGGAACTCAGCCATCATTTATATGGATGTTTAATAAAAATGGTTTGAGCCATCATGCACATGAACATATACATACAAAGCAGAAGAATATATAAAGAATACCTTTAAACTGACTCCAAATCATTCACAAATGAATTTTAATACTTGTTAGACAATTTGATCCTACTCAGATCTTTATCAATCGTAAGATAACAGGGGTTTCTCTTTTCAGAAACTTAAATTACCGGTAAGAGTTGTCATTTTACTAGATTGAATAAATACGTTCCACTACCTCAACAAAAAGAAACAGAAACTGACCACAAACTAGAAGCCAAAAAATGTTGAGCTTCATATGAGAAATAGCGATACATTTGTCAGTCGTTTTTGTTTTTTTAACTACCTTAGAGCTGTCTTGTATCATGGGAGGATATGATGGTAATATACTGTATTATGACAATCAAACTGGTTCATTAAATTGTGTAGATGTTATAATAGAGGTAAGTTACTGACTGTGTCTTAAATGAAGTGGAAAAAACTAATTGAATATAAAGGTTTGCATTAGTGAAAATTTGAATTTATTTATTTAATAGGGACAATGCAATTTAACATAATTTCAATACAAAGCATGAAACTGATGTGCTGCATAAAGAGTATATAGCTGTTGCTAATTTCCAACTCGTGTCCCCAGTTGGGCCTTTGTGTAAACAACAGATTAAAATGTACAACATTCAGTTACATAAAACCCCATAACACGATATGAGGATACATCAAAATACATGTACAACAATACAAATGCTATAAACCAGTTTAAAATAAAGTTTGAAGATATTAATTAAAAGTGGGTACAGCTCTGGCTTGCTTTGAGCCAGCATTTCACCTGTTTTGTAAAAGATTTTAAGTCGGACATTAATTTTATTTCAGGTGGTAAGGTGTTCCAGAGTTTGCAGCCTTTGATGGAGAAGGCTGATTGACCAAAACGTAGATCTACGATGTTGTACGCTACAGTCTCCATTCACAGTGCTCCTCGTTACCCTGTTTCCGTCCTGTTTTCGAACATATCTGGAGAGAGGTTCAGGGGCCAGATTGTTGATACATTTAAAAACAAGTTTGAGGAAACATAAGTGCATGAAGCTCTCAAAACTGAGTAGATTGTGTTTTTTCAGTATGTGACAGTGATGCCACCGGACAGGTTTTTTTGTCCATTATTTTCAGGGCCTGGTTGTACAGTGATGAGAGGTTTCTGATTGTAGAGGGTGAAGCTTGTGACCAAACTGTCATACAGTATGAGAAATGAGAGAAAATCATTGAATGCATGAACACCTATGCTGCTTGAGTTGGTATGTAGTGTCTTATTAATTTAAAGCAGTTCAGGTTGTTCTTGATTGTTTTTGTGATTTTATTTACGTGTTTATCAAACTTGAGTTGTGATTCCTAAGAACTTAAACTCACTAACTTCCTCTATTTCTCTATTCTGTATCTTAACGTTAAAACTTCCAGGGGAGCACTTTTTCCTAATGGAGAAACACATTGAAACTGTTTTACTCTGATTCAAAACAAGATGGTTGCATTCCAGCCACTGATGGACATTGCAAAGGTACTCAGTTAGGATCTCAGCCGCCTTGCTTGGTGACTTAGCAGGAGTATATATAACTGCATCATCTGCATAAAGCTGGAAGCCAGCTGCTGGACAGGATTTAGGCAAATCATTTATAAACAGACTGAAAAGCAAAGGGCCAAGAATTGACCCTTGGGGAATACCCATTTTATTGATTAAAGGAGAGGATTTTTCTTGGTCAACTTTCACACACTGCTCTCTATTCTGAAGGTAAGACTCAAACCAGTCAATTGATTTTTTCGAGAAATTGAAAGATGGTAACTTAGACAGGAGAATGTCATGGTTGACAGTGTCAAATGCCTTCTTTAAGTCAAGAAACACAGCTCCAACAACATAACCACCATCAAGTGAATGCTTTACATTCTCAATGAAAAAACAACAGTTTCTGTTGAATATTTTGGTCTGAAACCAAATTGTTGAGGATGTAAGAGTTGAAAAGGGTATGCGGGGGCAGCCAGCCCTCCTATTTGAAAGTCCTCTTTAATTTCATTAATGCGCTGTACATCTGTCAGAGTGTCTCCGACTCTGTCATTATTAAATAAACAACTGAGTGTTTTTTCCTCCACATAGAGACTCACGAGGGGATTTGATTCTCTCAACAAGATGTGTTGCAGGCGTCTGGTTTCCCCTTCATGTCACCTGTCTTGAAAGATGAATGATGCCTCGAACTGAGGGAAATGAGGCTGTGCATATGGGTTCACCACGAACACCTCAGAAAACGGATACCACAGTCTGTTCATTTTTTGTTGATCCCACAGAGCATGCCATAAATCAATAAATAGTGCAGCTGTCTGCAGTAAACGCTGAGAAAACAGGAAAACAACCTGTAAAATCTCCATAAATTACCCATTCTTCTAACCGCATGATCCAAGAATCCAGTAGAATATGTTATTTTGTTTTGAATACATAGATTATGCAGCAGCAATTCATTTTATGTTGATTTCTGAGTATATCTAACCACTGTCTCTTCTCCTGAGCCTCCTCTTTGCCTGCTTTGAATCATTAGAGCGTCAAGCACCCACACGGATACAGCTAACAGCCCCTGAAGGCCATCACGTTGATGAGAACTGACAGATATACACAGATAATCCGGCCGTTGCAGAAGGTCAAACTAATTTATTTGATGTAGTCATTTTGTCCATATTTCTGGGGATCAATGGGCTGTGGTCTGGATGTGATTAGAATGATGAAACTGGCAGTAAAAAAAATCAGGGTTGCATGCTGATGTGCAGGGATTTTAAATTTCAGTGACTAAAAAGGAGATCAATCATACACAAATGTTTGAGTGGTTGTATTGTTTTTGGTCACTGGTAGGGGTTCACAGTGGCATTAATCCCAAATATTCCATTGTAGTTCTGCATCAGAGCATATTCTTTTGGATATTTTGTTCTGGGCTGGATGAGAAATCCTAGTGTCTTGTAGCAGTTTGCACATTACACTAAATGGAATAATAAATAAAGCAAGGACAGTCAGATCCTGTGGTTGTGCACACATAACCATAGTGGTCCAATCCAGATTGTAGACGACAAGGCTTGAGGTGCTGCAAGCCAGCCTTGGCCCTCTCGGAAATCAGAACCAGGACATTTGGAGACGGGAAAAAATGACCTACTGATAACCCAGAGAAATGACTGTGAGGTGGACTACACATCATAAGAGAGACAAACAGAGAGAGAGAGAGGGTAGCTTATATTACCAGTACAGGTCAGTCTGACTCAGCCATGCTTCTCAATACTCTGTTAAACATTTTCACTACCTCAAGTTTAATTTGATGTATCTCAATCTGAAATGAAAAACTGTTTAAAACATAAGATCTCAGAAGTTCTACTGTATATTAGCTAGACATAAAATGTCACCAAAATCATTGAAAACTTTCTCAGCATGTGTGTTAAACCTTTACATCATAATTGTTCTTCATTTTTGATCAAGTCGTGTCGATATGAAACAGTATTTAGCATCAAACTATGAACATTGATAGTCAAACATCCAAGTAAAGTAACTATAAGAAACAAAGATTACAAAAGGAGAGAGCTTTAAATAGATACAAACTAGTAGGCTACTTGAACTTAATTCTGCATTATCATGGTCAGAATTAGTAGCTTGAAATGTTCTGTAAGAGAGAACAATCCCTCCTGAATATTCACTAGATGTCACTGTTCTCCCCTCCTTCTCGTACACACTCACTGCACTGATCTCTCAGAGTGTTCCCAAAAATAAATGCATGAAAATTAAATGCACTCATTTATAACTCAGTGGCTCGGATTTTATATGGGACTCCAGCAAAACAAGAATAGGCCGGTACTGTTGTTTGGTTCTTGGTTCTCTGCCAAAGAACTAATCAATCAGAGGAGCAAAAAGCACACAAACATGAAAGTGTGTTAAGAGTTGCATGTCCTCTATTGATCATGTGGATTTGTGAGTGGTAATCCCATAAATACATCGATACAACTGCAAAAATGTAACTCATTTTATTTAATTACGATCCAATGTATTCATTTAGGATCAACTTGTGAAATAAACCTCGAATATGATGACACACTTAACTTCCAAGGCGCGTTGTTTTAAGCAGGTACAGTATTGGACCTGTCCATTTACAGTGCAGGAGATCTGGATCTGGATCACGGCTGATGCGCGTCACCGCGTATGGGCGTGGCTAACCAGCTGAACAACGCTGTATCCTCCGTTACGTTGCAGCAGACTTACAGACTGACACGAGAGAGAGGAGCGGAGGGACAGACCCGCTGACCACCTCGCGATCGTTTCGACCCGCAAGTGATGGAGAGCACGGAGATTTTTTTGTACACCTTCCTCGCGTCTGACTACATCTTTAACGTCTTGTTCATCGCATGGCTCTTCGCCAACGAGACACCCACACATGTCACCAACTATGGATTGCTTAATTGAAGTTGGGCCACCTGATCCTGTTTCCGCGAGGACAACCCGCCGACATTAGAGTTAGAGAAGTCGTTATGGACAGTTGTGCAAATCTTTAATTTCCTGCTCAGAGAACTGGAGTCAAAAGCAATATTGCAACCGCATGATTTCACATCTGCCTGCGCGTAAAGGACGCGGAAGAAACGGTTCCACTGCTGCCTGAAATGCTCTGCGCCATGCTTTAGTAATAATGGAGGAAAGCTGTAGTTAGAAGTACAGGACATGTTTGTGTGACTGTTTTGCTTCTGCTGGATTTGATGAGAGAGTGGCGGGCAGCTTTTTAACACGAATACCAATTCTGCGCGGCAGTTGAGTCGCTCTGTTTCCAGAGGAGATCCACCGCATCAAGAGACCTGGAATCTGTGACAGGCAACAGGCCTCACGATCACTGTGACAGGTACACTGACAGACGTTTTTTTTTCCTGCTCTATTTGCTTTCATTACTACCAAGAGAGTTTTTTTTCAAGCTGCGTTCAATTTCTCCTGTGAGCCATGGCTTTACCAGATAGTGGCATATCTGCGGAGGAGGTCCCCTTTCCAGAGATTATAGAGCTCAATGTTGGCGGCCAGGTGTACATAACCCGCTACTCCACCCTCACAAGTGTGCCAGACTCCCTGCTATGGGAGATGTTCAGTCGAAAGTCAAATAAAGGACTGGCTAGGGACACAAAGGGTCGTTTCTTTGTCGACCGTGATGGCTTCCTGTTCCGTTACATCCTGGACTATATGAGGGACCAGCAGCTGGTTCTTCCAGACCACTTCCCCGAGCGAGGCCGCCTGCAGAGGGAGGCTGAGTTCTTCAACCTACCAGAGCTTGTCAAACTGCTGGCACCCAAACTCAGCAAGCAGAACTCCCTTGGGGAAGATGGATGTCAGAGTGACCCAGAGGACTCCTCACCAGGAATCGACTCAGCCCGGAACCTCAGCTCCCTGGGTGCTGCTGCTGCTGCCTGTGCCAGCCTGGTGCCCGGTTCCATGGACGGCAAACGCTCCGGGTTCATCACCATCGGCTACAGGGGTTCATACACCCTGGGACGAGACAGTCACACTGACGCCAAATTCCGCCGGGTGGCACGGATCATGGTGTGCGGGAAGACCTCTTTGGCCAAAGAGGTTTTCGGGGAGACCCTGAACGAGAGCCGGGACCCTGACCGCCCCCCTGAACGCTACACATCCCGCTACTATCTAAAGTTCACCTTTCTGGAGCAGGCGTTTGACAAGCTGGCTGACGCAGGCTTCCACATGGTGGCCTGTAACTCTACAGGAACCTGCGCCTTTGCCCATGAGCAGACAGACGACAAGATCTGGACCAGCTACACTGAATATGTGTTCTACCGTGAGTGAGACTATCGGCTTTGTTCCTCCCTGGTTCCCTATCCTGTCTCCAAGTGCCCCCCCTCCTCTTCAGCCTCCAGCCTGCCCCCCTCTCTCTCTGAAGGCTCCTTCACCAGTAGATGTTACATAGATGTTGTGCCCCTCCATCTTTCTCTGCAGACTCCATTTTTTTTTTCCAGCCAACTCTTCACACCTCCTGCAGGTCAGATCTGCAGCTCCCACCTTTGACCCCTGATTCCTTTGCCCATCTTCAGGTCCAGCTTTTGACCCCTGCTTAGTCATAGCCCCCAATCCTCAACCACTGCAACCCCACAGCCACTACTGCAGAGACTTGCACCTTCTATGTACTGTTTCCCCTTTGTACTCCATATTTTGCATCTGCCTTGGTGAAGCACAAAAGCAAAGCAAAGTTTGCTCAAATTAAAGTGCCCTGGAGTGTCGGTGGGACTATGGCAGGGCGAAAGGGAAAGGGCTCCAAAGAGTGGCTGTGATGCACAGTGCACAGTAAACTTTGTCTTCAGATGGGACTTTCTGCTGCGCTTGTGAACTAAATTACCAAATAATTGGACAATGTATCAGCCTTGAAGGGCGTGAGCATCCCCCAGCACAAAAGGAAACAAAAATCTTATTTCCTGCGGTTTTTATTAAATGTGTCCAGTGCGTGCCATGTGGTTGGGAAAGTGCCATATAGTTTTTTCGCTGTTATAATGTGTTAATGAGCATTTATATAACACAACCACATGAGTGGGAAATAAAGGAAAACTTAGATTGTAGGTTTTTGGAGTTTCCTTAAGAGCGAAAAACAACTGGCTTTGATTTTTAAAAAAAAAGTAATAATAAAAAGGATGGAAGCTCAAGTATCAAGTGAAATCATAGACAGAGAAAAAAAAGGTTACCAGGTAAAGCGTGAGTGTATTGATTGTCCAATTAAGATTTCAGTATTTTAATCACCCACTTGGGAAGGGCAGGGGAGATGGAGGATGTTACATCGGTCAATGTGCTTCTTTGACGTGTTTTTTTTTTTTTTTTTGTCTTAATAACAATTACAGCAAAGCTCGGGGCAGGCATACATCATGGTAACATGTTGTCTTCAAAAATAAAACAAAAACACAATTAAAAAAAAGTGGTAGTCACATAAGCGGATCACGTTTGGAGTGTAAACAATAATGTAATGCTTTATACTCAGTTCAGTATTTGTTGAAGCTGTTGCATATTTTATGATAGCTCTCACTGTGTACTCATAAAAAAGGGAAGGAATTGCCCAATATTTTCTCACTGCTGTAGCAAGGGCATTGTATGGGCGGATAATTATAGTGAGAACGATAACTTCAGTTATAAAGGATAGGTTTAGAAAGAAGGTGGTTTCCGGATATCACCTCAGGACAGGTCAAATACCTCAGACTACAACACAAACAGAAGGAACTCGGATTCTACAAAACATCCAGCTGATGATGTAAAAATGAAGACACCATATCCAAACTGTAGAAGCTTCAGATTTCAAGATTGTGAATAGGAGGTTGAACATAAAGTGGTTTTTCTGAGTTAGGCAGCATAGTGCAGGATTTCTCCAGAGCTAGGAGGTGTCAGGTTGTAGTTTTGGCAGAGTGTCTGACAGTAATAATAACTGTATTCTGAAATGTCTAGAAACCGCAATGTTGTGTTTCAGTGTGATGAAGTGCTGTTGACATCTGAGTCGATATGTTAGGCCTACTGCAGTGTGTCGCTGCGGGCGTAGACCACACTGAAATTAAAAGTGTTCAGCGAAAAGCAAATTGATTTGTCAAATAAAAGATGTTTCCTTTCTATCTGGGTTGTATTTTCCATTCATGAAATATTTTTTTCTCAATATTGAATGGCTTTTAGGAGAGTGGTGCTGGCTCAGTAGTAATTTCTAATTTCCACGGACAATACAACTCAATCACGTGTAAACTAATTCAAATTTTCATACCAGCCTTTTTCTATTAAAGGGAATGTCCTTGGACATTAACTCTACTTCACATTAAATGTTGAACATGACACCCTCAGGCTCGGCCCCTCTCATTCACCCAGCTGCTTTTTCACTTTTAAACCACATATATAAATTTTTTTATATCAAGTAGTTGACAGGAAAGTAGAGCCAGACAGAAATGAGGACATGCATAGATAACAGGCTGTTTTAAAGCAGCTTGCAAAACCCTTATTTGTAGGCAATAATTGATCTAAGTGCAACATACAGAAGAGGAAATTATGAAACTAGTTGGGACTAAAATCCAGGACTGTGAAACATTGCATAGACTTGATGAAACACTGTGGATATAAAAGGGTGCATAATTGTCACAGCATTCAGGATTATGTTTATGTAGGTGATGCGGTCACATGTTGTATAAACCTCGACTCGTATAAGTTTTAAAGAGTTAATCACATGCTAATTACCTTAGTATAAGACTTCCAAACCTGATCGCAGCCTAGCCTAGATAAAATCTGATGAGCGTTGCAAAAACTGAAAAAATGTGATGATGTGGTTAATTTCCCTGATAACAAACAATTTAAGGGAATGCATGAATCCCTCAGAGGCAGTGACAACATTTAGCCTAGTGTCCAAAAAACACAGACACACACACAGACAGCATTCCTCTGTCATTGTCCTCGGGGACGCTACAGTGCCATGGGAGTGCCAAGGTCAGTCATTAGCACGGCCACGGAGAGACACGCCTCACATGTGTGAAATTTCAGGCATCGGTGTCCAAAACTGCTCTCACTCTTTACCTCCATGAGTCGCCTTGAGACTCGACATTCAACAGTCGATGTGTGAGAAGTGTTGACACTCTGACATCGAACAGCAGCGTGGTCCACAAGTCGGGCTGTGATGAAACACGGCTGGTGTTGTTTCTTTTCAGCTTTTTATTGTAAACGCTCTGTCGGGAAACTTTCGGCTGGAAAGTGTAGCACGGCAAGAAAGAGGTCCAGAAGGTTTCAGTAGAGACATTTGACCATGAAAGTTGCTTCTTAATTAGTAGGGTTAAAAACAATTTGCCAAGGACACAATGAAAATAAATCCAATATTTCATCTATATTCTCATTTCCTACCAACAAATGCTGTGCATTTTCAGTTAGCTTCTGCAATTCATTATTAATCTCTAGCCATGACAGTAGAAAGCAAAAGAGAAAAAAACACCCTGAGAGTACAAGCCTGTCCTCTCCTCCTTGAGGCGATGATTTGACCCGTGTACTGTTCCTGTGGTGCTATTGTTACTGCAAGCAGCTCAACATGGTAACATGCCTTGGCTCGGTCCGCTCTCCTCTGTGAGAATGATCCCATTGTCTCCATGCCAGCTGGGTCATCTCTTCTCCTGTTTGTTGAAAAGGAAAGGAAGAGAGCATAGGAGGAAGGCAGGAAGGGATGCATGCCAAAGGGAGAGAGGGATTGGAAAAATGGGGCAAGGAGGCAGAGAGACAGATAACCTGGTAGGAGCGAAACGAGAGCGTGAGAGTATTTAAGTGGGAAGGATTTGGTGTTCCCATCTTAGATCTGCAGAATAACTCCTGATGAAGTGTCCTGTTATGGTGTATGATGGTCCTTACTAACAGAGTCTTCACTGAGTCGTGCTGTAATGTGCTCTTCTATGGCCTGCCTGTGAGATGTAGTTACATCAGACAGATAGGATTTCACTGATTCATGTATTATTTCAGCAAAAGAAAGGTTAAATAGACACCCTCCAACAGGAAAATGTGTATTCTCTGTCTAATCCTTTTTTGTAAATCCTGAGCATTTCCTCTAAATTGACTAAAAAAGTCTAGGTTCCTCTACTGCATCCTCATTTATGAATAGACATGTGTTCTAGTGACAAAACAAAGCCCAAAAATGAGTCATTTTCTCAAAACCTTACACTGAGTATAAAACTATCAGATGTCATCCGCATGCTGCTGTTTTTATGTTCTCTCTGAGCGCTCAGCCGCAACCATCTGTGGCTCAGCACTTGTTTGTATTTCCCTCCGCTTCGTGCCTTGTCTCGTTTTGGATGTGTGTTGCTCGTATAACTTTGCTCTGTTGGGAGGACAGGTTGAATTCAGTGTTTCAGGCTTTGCATTTGGGGCCATGTGGGGGCAGTGAATTATGTTCGCTCCCTGTCTCACCGATATGCTGATGAAGCAGTTGGCATCTCCGAATCTGCACAGACACAAACACAGACACATGCACAAAGGTGGGAGTGGTTGCTAGGAGAAGATGTGCAACAACTCTCCTGTGCAACACTAATGATTCAGAGCAATGAGGTTTGAGGTTTAATTGGTCGCCTGCTTTTCCCTCTTCTTTTTGCCCAGTTAAAAATGCATTAGCAGGCAAACAAGCCATTTGCCTCCCTCATTCTCTCTCTTGATAGCAATAAGTGAAAAACCACCTTTTATAGATTGCTGCTAATTAGAAATAGGAGCATATAGTGGAGAACATGCAACAACAGCCTGAGGCCTAATACTGCTTTCTCTGTCAGTATGTGGCATATGTGCTTTTGTTTATTTGCACATACGGGAGCTGCTGTGTTTATGTTTGTCCTTGACTACTATACAGTTCGCCCACACCGCCATGTAAGCCAGTATGCAGAGTACAGTAGCGCTGGCTCGGGGCATCTTTATCTCATTGTGTGTTGTGTTATTTATAGTGAGCCAGGCATTGAGTCAGAGGTGTACCACCACTGCACCTCTCTCTCTCTCTCTGTTTCAGCACGGGTACACATACTGCACTGGCCCATGTCTTTATCCTCTGCCCACACATGAAAGCTGATTTAACAAAGCATATTGGACACCAGGGGGGACTTGGTCATGCGAGCTCAGAGGGTGATGGTACCCAAGGGGGAAGACAGCAGAGGAAGTCAACACAGGACACGGTCTATGAACTGAACTAGAGTAGATTAGGCCACTAGTGAAGTCCTGTACAGTATCTTCTCTTTCCTCTCTCCATGTTGGCTGTTTTTTATTCTCTTTACAGTCTCCTTTTTTTTCTCCTTTAAGTTCCATGACACAGAGAGAATAACTAAGAGAGGGAAGCATGAGGGATGGGGATGAGGGAGCATGAAATTACAGCAAAGGGAGTGAGTCAGAGTGTCAGAGGCATGTGTAGGATTAAAAAAGAATGTAACAAAAAGGATATCTCAAGCAGTAGTTCTTCATACACAGCAGCAGTGAGTTGGTAAACAAGTGAAGAAGAGTTGAAGGAGATGGGCAGGAGCAGTTTGAAAGAAAAAAAAAAGGGAAACCGCATATTGGGCAAGGTGGGGGAAGTTGTGTCTCAGGAAACAGTCAGAAAACGGTTGAACTCTTTGATTTGTCACAAATCCAGGATACAAATGACATAGTTAACAATTCCTGCTTTCCTATTTCTGCTGAAATTTATCCTTTAGAAGTTCACAAAGTGATACCAAATGATGGTTCTTTGTAAGGAGAATTAGATTTTGGTCTCTGTTTGTTTATTGTTTTTGAATAATGCTTTTAATATGTCACTTTTCCATCCATTATTAGGGAGGTATGTAGTTTGTCTATTGTAGTTTGATGGATTGTATTTGTTCTGGATATTTTGCTTTATGTTTTGGTATTTGGCATTTGTTAAGGGAATGGGAACACTTTACATTTGTATGGACGAATCAATTGAACGTTGAAGCAGGGTGCTTCATAAATATATCTTAGCCCAGGGCCTATTGCTTTGTAAAGCAGGTACAAATAATGCTTATCGTTTGATTTCTATCTAAAATGTTGGTTTCATAAGTTTCTTTCTTGCAAATTTACATCTCAAAATGGCAAATTACTTCAATCTGAGGAGTTTTAACTCCATGCCATTAATCACTGATGTAGGGGGGTGAAACTAAAGATATTGATGATTTATTTTTCTAATGAAAAGTTTGGCATCTACTTGTTATGAAAAACACTCCACCACTTGGTTTTATTGGGTAGTAATTTAGAATTAGTTTGCCGCATAAACACAGCATGTTACTTTGTGAGTACAATTTGAAGGGACATTGAGCACTGAGCAGTAACTATGCCTGTGCTGATTTAATGCGTTTCACTTTAAGCAGGGAGTTGTAAACGTGTCTGTCACCGCTGTTGTTAGGAAGGGATTCACCTTGGCCATCTGGAGACTTGGACTCTAATCTGCCAGTCTAATTATCAGTAATCTGAACAGTCAGGTATATCCTTAGTGACGGACTCTTGGGCTGTGTTGAAACCTGGCTAAAACCAGGAAGAGAGGAGGAGCAGGTGGCAAGGAAGGGGGGTTACAGGCTCTGCAGGGGCTGAGGGGTGCCAGGACGGGCTTTAGGGTGCTTAGCAGACTGGTTACGTGATTTGGTAGCCAGGCAGCAGCTCAGGGCGTTTAAGGCACAGAGAGATAAAGAGGAGGCAGGCAGAGCAGGTGAATCAGAGGAACACTTAAGACTGGAAGTACATTTCTGCAAAACTATAACAACACTTTTTTTCTGCAGAGAAATTGAAAAGTTATTGAATTCTTTCTCACAGTTTTCTCTGGCACATCTCTCTCATTTCTCTCAAAACCCCTGTCTTTTGCTTTTCCAGCAGCTCCCCGGTCTCCAGCTGTTTACCTCACGCATTTCCTCCACATTATTTAGATTGACAGATCTGTAATTTCTCCGAGACTTGTGAGTACACTCCAGTGAATTTGATATTGGGGCGAGTGTGCTTATGCCCCAGCATGTCACGAGAATATAGCATTACCATGTCTGATCACGCCCCAATATGTATTTGATCTGACAGCAATCAGAGAAAAAAGGACAATGAATGCGAAGACCGTAGGTGGTGAGGCCCACTCTGTCATTAGGCACCATACTGATCGTTTCACAAAGCAGATGTTCGATATCTGTGCTGAATACGAGGTGATTAGATATAAAACATGCCGTAATTGCCAAAGCTATGTAGCGTGAGCTCCCTTTAGAGCAGCTGGATAGAGCCATATGCACAACTTCACCCTCGTCTAAGAGGCTCCTCTCAGCCTAAGAGATATTACTATGCGTGCTCCTGCAGATCATTGTGGCGTTGCCATGGAAATGATGGGGCCCCCTTGTTTGCCAGCCTCCCCACTCTCAGGTCACAACACCTGTCAGTGACCACTTTGAATTTTAAAAAGTACCGAAAAGATGATTGACTGTCATATTCAAGGTAATTCAGAATCAGCAACTACATCCATTTACAGTTCTTTCACAGTTCACAATTCTTTGCTTTGTCCAATAGTTAGACAAGAAGATTGATACCAATCTAAACTCTGTCAATGAATACAATACGGAGGACTACTTAGGCTTAGCTTAGCACATTTGGAATCAGCTACAGTAGTCCAGCTCTTCCTCTGGTAGGAGTTGCCATGCAGCAACTAAGTTACAAGCTTGGCCAATACATTGACCAATAACCCCATAAAGGATTGATTTATCAATCTTACATTGTGATTATATACTAGACATTTTAAACTTAAATACATTTTAAACTTAAATACTTTAAAATATAACGTAGTAGTGTATAATCACATGTTTAGCTTAAGATATTCAGATACAGGCTAATTGTTTCTCCCCAGTTTCAGTCTTTATCCTAAGCTAAGCAAACTAGCTGTTAATGTTAACATGGTATCAGTGTTCTTGTTTAACTTTGACTGACATCTGTAAAGCCAATGTCAAACTATCCTTTTAAAGTCATTTTTAACTCAAGAAGTAGAGGCTAGCAAAATCATGGCTAGCCGCCAAGTCACTGAGTCACTACCAACCACTGTTTTTTCACTACTAGCTTAGAGTTTAGGTAGTGTTAGCTGTCTTTGTTGTACACGCCAAGTGGTGATAACAAATAATATGACTCTCAAAAGATCACTCTATTAGTCAACCCATGTTCAATCGGATCAAAAAGTAAGGGAGTCTCAGAGTTTGCTAACATAGGGAACGCTAAAGCTAACAGATAACACATTTAGAGCCATTATAAACCAAATAACAGAAAACATGGACTATAATTTGGATTAGGATTTATCTGGAGGGAATAATTGAATGTAAACATTGGTCTTAGATGACAATACTTTGAAAACGAATTTAATGGTGTGTGGGAATACATGATGTGCTATGATATAAAATATAAGGATTAAGGTAAGGTGACTAACATTACACGTGGAGGAGACATTTTGTGACAGAGGGGTACTAAACTTTGGCTACCGTGACACATTAGAGTTGCTAATAGCAGTAGTGATGGCAACATAGACATGTGTCACGGTGAACAGATGGGAAAGACTGAAAGACAGCAAGGAGCGGATGTATGAGAAAGTGCTTTGGCTTTTGCATATATATCCCTGGAGAAGTGGCCTGGGGAAAAGGGTTGAGTGCTCTCTTTCGCTGTTCTCCTCCATAAGGCTTAGCAGTAGAGGAAAGCATGGAGCCCATCCCCCAGTGGATTATTCTTCCAGCTGCTAAGCCCACATACTCCCACGTCCAGGCGGCCCTCAAACACACATGTATTCATTATGAGGTACATTAAACACACCGAACACACAAATACAAATAGGGGACAGCATCTTTTTTGCAAGCCCCTCCTCCCTCTGCAGCTTCTTCCTCTCTCTCTCTCTCTCTCTGTCTTTATCTGTCCTTCTTTTATATGCATAAGATGCATGCCCATAACACGCACACACACACACACTCCTCTTCGGGTATTCAGAGAGCCAAGGAGGCAGGAGAAATATTGTATGCCGCCTCCGTTTGACACAAGCAGCTTTGCCAGTTACATAAGAAGGGTAACGGTGACGATGAGTCCTGTTGAAGCAAAGAGAGGGCCACGAGTGTCTTCGTATGTCTGTACACATTTGTGTGCGTTTGGGTTGTGTGGAGTGCTCTGTGGGTGTAGCGCGATGTACCTGCATGTCTGAGCACATAAGAGTTTTTGAGAAAACATAATTATCATGCTGTAACATGTGCACCATAATGTAGCTGCTTCACAACAAAAAAAAAAGGAACATGTGTGTGATTAAACTTGGCAGGACTCATTTTATTTAACTAGGGCTAAGGCCATGTCCAAGTTATTTGACTGAATGTAAATGTTTTGGGATTTTTCTGTCTGCAGAATATTTTCTGTTTGTTTTTTATTAAAGTTTAGCTTCCACGTTGAAAGGCTGCAACACTACGTTAAGCTTTGATCTCTTCTATTGGGCATTTGCAGCCATGCAGCTTCACAAGATTTCCTCAAGAGGCTTTTGAAATGCCAAATATTGTTTACAGATCAGGCATGACGAATAGAGCACGTCGAAATTCTCCCAAAATGGATCACATGAGAAAAAGGGCTAGACAATTCAAAACAATCACACGGCACAGAAGTGCACTCCCTATACACCCTACAACAGATAAGTGGCAATTTTGGGGTTTTTGCAGAAAGTTTCTTGGCAAAATCTGAGGCAGTGTATCATAATGTAGACTGTAAAATCAAAGGCAAGGGAGAGGCTGATTACTTGTTCACTGGGTGTAAAAAAAAAAAAAGGTTGTTTATGAAGAGAGAAGGAGCAATTCAAAATGGTTGATGGGTACAGAATGTGCACATGTGCCACTCCAGCTATGATTCTGAGAAGTCGCACCGTAGCAACCCCGTCTGTCCTCGCACAGGGATGAGATGAAAATCAACATACCATGAAAAATGGCTTGTCAAGCTTCAGTCAGGAGGCTTCACCACCATCCGTTCAGTCACAGTATTCCTTCAAGGATAATGTAACCTACATGCAAGCAGCGGTACGAGGGTGTTCTGAAATTAAATGGAACTGTCCTCCGCTCTCCTTATCTCTCATTTCCCGTCCTCTCCTGCTGAGCTCCTTTTCTTTGCTAATTTCTGTTTTCAAAATGCTCCTACACGCCTTTGTGCCAGACTGTGTGTACTTTTGTGCCATTGAAGCAGTATTGTAAAGCTCAAAGCTGATGTGTGTGTTTCTGTGCCAGACACACAATACTGACACATTCTGATAAGGCAAACAAAACAAAAAAAGCAAAATGTAATCAAATATCTGTGCTCCACCGTTAGTCAATGCCTTATTTTAAACAGACCGGAAACCTGAGTATGAATCTGTTATCCTGAATTATCAAGCCTTCAAAACAGTTCAATCAGGAGAGACTCGTGTAAGAGTTAACAATTATTTATTTAACAGTTTAGGAAAAGATAAATATGCGCAATGTCTTTTGCGAATATACTCTGTCATGATGACCTCATGCTCTCAGAGGGGTAGCGAGGCCAACAGCAGGATAGGATACCCCCCTGGAGTCTAGACCCTGGTGGTGGTGGTGGTGGTGGTGATAGAAGAATGCAGGATGTGATGAGGAGTGGGTTTTCTGAGGCTGGATCTGAACTCTGCTGGACTGGAATGGAGGCGACTGGAGCGGAGGAGGGTTGAGGCGATCATACTGAAATGACAAGCTGACTGCTGAAGGGAGAGAACAGGTTTTTAAATTTGACAGTTGCGGGATGATTGGTTGAGAGAGGTTGCGGCAGAATCGGGTTGGATTATTACATAAGGAGGTAAATGCTCATAATCAGCTGATCGCCAGAGCAGGGAGATTGTGGAAGTGGTAGAGAGGGAGTAGCTAAATTGAATGAATGTGTGGGGGAATATAACCAGTCTTCTTGCTTGAACTTAGGCTGAGCTTCATTTAATTGGCATGGGGAAACTTTTCTGAGCTTTTCTGCTGTGACTTCAAGGAGAAAATCGATACCCCTCTCATATCTGTGAATAAAAAATAAAAAAGTATCACTGGCAGCTTGTTGTCTTAGCACAAATACTGGAAATATAAACAGCTACTCCTGACATATCCTTTGGTTTTTCTTTGGACTAAACAAATAGGATTTATTGAGCTAAAGAAGTGACTTTCAGAAGATTTTGTTGCCTTTAGATGGAGTCAGGCTTCTGTTTTTCCTCTTTTTTTCTCTGTGCTAAACTAAGCAAACAAGCTGCTTTTTCCATCTTATTGTTTAAACCTGAAGTGACATTGACGAGTGCGGCTGTTTTCCAAAAGTTGAACTTTTTTTCAACTGAGAGCACTGTGAGCGCAGCAACAGAAACAGCTGACCCTGTCTGCTTAAACTACTAACTGATGGATAACAGTTCAACTGTGCAAAGCAAAAGAAAACGCATATTCCCTTCAAGTCCAAACTGTTTCTCAACATTGTTCATTGTTTATGAGCTCAAAATGTTTCAAATGAACTAAAATGAAACACCTTTTCTCCTTCTGCTGTAGGTGGTTTGGGAGGGGTTTCCAAGGCAGCGACCTCTGGCCTCATGGCCTTGACTGGAGTGACAATCACTGAACCTCCTGCCACTCCTGCTGGAACAGAGTCAGCGGAGCCTGGCAGCAGCGGCCGAACCCGCAGCCTCCCAGAAACCAGCAACAGCATTACACTGGACCCACGAAACCCACTGTACATGGACTCTCCCCCTCCTCTTACACCTCCTCTTCCTCCTCCACCTCCTCCCCACGTAGACTGCCCTGACCTCCCTCCCCTGTCACCTCTAGTCCTGCCTCCACCACTGCCGTCATCCAAACATTCCTCCACCTTCAGTCCTCCTCTTCACTTAACGCTGCCGCTCGCAGAGAGCCCGCAACGTCCGAGCACTCTCAACCTGAGGACACTGCCTCGTCCAGGCGTCAGGGAGAATGGGGGGCCACCGCCGGGAGTGGAGGAGGAGGAGGAGGAGAGGAAGCTGCTGGAGGAGGATTTGAAGAAATGCATTGACGACTTCAAGAAGATCCGCTTGCCGTCTGTGTTTCCGGATCGCAAGAGGCATTGGCAAAGTGACTTGCTCAAGAAGTACAACGCGTAGAGTACTTCACATAAATTCAGGAAGCGCTGACACAAACTTTCTGAAGATTTTCAGCAAGTTTACTTTAACTTGTGATAGATAGCTTTTGCATGTAAACTGATTTTTTTTGATGAATTGCAGTGTTTAGGCAGAGCTCCTCTAGCAGTTTCACAGTTACACAATCAAAACAGAGATCTGCCATGTTCCCATCATAGGAAAAACTCCTCTGTAGAGATTATTAGTAACACAGCTTTGTTCCACACAACTATTTGGAGACATCAAAAGTATTGATCAACCACTTTCTTTTAAATCAACGAAGGAAAATACGTGTGATGTTTTAAATAAGAGATCTGTTCTGCTTTGTATTCTCTCCACTGATCAGCTATCTGGAAAATGTTAGCTAATTATCAAATTGTAGGCATTTGACCTTGCTGATGCAAAATAAAAGGAAGAAGTGAAATCTCTGGTGCTAATCTTCTAAAAAGAAATCTCTCCTCATCAATATTAACAAAACTTCAAAGCCTTTGTTCTCGTCGCTGCGTTGAATTCAAAAGCTCTTCAGTTTGCTTCTTTTTGTGATTACTTTATCTTCAAGTCAAGAACGTGTTGTACCGGAAAGCAAAGTGGGAAATTACAGACGGCCAGAATGTGCAATAATAATGGCAGAAATTAGTACATGAACTAAGGAACAACTCCATTTGTCCCTCTCTGCTCTGCACGATATCTTCACCCAGCTTAACTAATTAATTGCCGGGATTATGTATCTCTACGTACCTGGTTCTAGTCCATCTTGAGATATATGGGGTTAGCAATAAATTGAAACGTTTTTGTCATCTCCTTAGTAAACATCAAGTAATACTTAATATCAAAGATCGACTAAAGAGCAATAGTTATGAGGATGACTTTTCCATACAGGGATGGAGATGCAAAGATCACCAAAACTCTGTTTATTTTGGAGCTAGAACCTGGACGTGGTTAGCTTGGCCTAGAATAATACTGAAAACAGAAAGAAGGTAGTCATGCACAGTCCAAAGTTTAAAGGCTTGCCTTCACGCACAGACACAGCTTACAATCAAAATCTTCATATTCATAGAGCACTGAGGTCAATGCAGGATTGAATATATTTAGTTGTCTCAGTGTGCCAGTTTTAATCATTACATTTTCTGTATCTTTCTAATTCAACCTGAGTAACACCAAAGTCCAACCTGATGCTCTGCCTTTGATCATAATGAGCACGTGGTCATCCCCAGAGTCTCTGGTTAAAAGACCTAATGATGTTTACTTATCACAGAGCTTTCTATCAGCAACATTTCTTTGCTTTCTTCAGCTTTATGCACTTCAGCTCTGCATCGCCCCGGGCCAGTATTGAGGTTAAGACATTAATCCTTAAGTGTTGGCTGTGAGGGAAGTTCTATCTGGTTCAGCATCAGACAAATGGAATAGTTTTTCAGGCAAACTGGTAACCGAGGAGCAATAGATATCCTCCTGCTCTGATGAGAGGATTAACAACAGATTAGGGTTCGTCACAGTCCTGAAGACTCTCTTAACAGCAGGCCATTGCTCTAACAGGCTTCATGATGACGCCGATTTATACCATCCAGTCAGTCCTTCCTGAAACATTTCGCGCCGTCATCAACACTCAGGCTCTCTCCAACTGGCAGCTGATTGCTGAGAAATCCATAGAAAAGATTTTTCTTCGCAGCTCATTAGACAGTATTGCCTCATCAGCTCCTTTTTCTCGTATTTCTCATCTTTCAGCATTGGCTTCGACAGTGACAGAGCACTGGCCGGGCTCCCGGGCTGGGAGGAGTATCATCGAGGCGCGCTCGAGTCAGGACGCATGCCGAGGACTGAAACAACAAGTTCTCGCAATTTAAAATTCCTGTTTACTGTGGCAGAAGCTGCACAGTCTGCTGTGTTGGAGCTCTGTTAGACAAAACAGACATCCCTGTTCAAAATTACAGTCCTCGATTTGCATTTGGGCCTCTCCAAAGGAATGTGTTCAATCCTCAATTCTCTTTCACCCTTTGTCTTTTTGTATATATCTTTTTGAAGCTGGCCTTTTTACTTATTGTGGATGCACTATAGGAGGATTTGATCTCTGAAGATGATAGGCTCAGCCCACCGACAAAGGGAATACTTACCCTTTGAAAAGAAGAGGTAAACGAGTCTGGTGGGACCAGGAAGGACAGAAAAATATTCCTTGACAGAATACTTAAGTACGGTGGATCCTACAAATTGTAGCGACGGTGATTATCACTTGACTGAGATAGAGCTAACCATGGGGTCCATCTTTAAAATCACATCTTCAAGTTTTCTCTGTATTTGAACCCCGGGCATCAAAGATATTTTCCCCCCTGTGATTTTGTGATGAAAGTCCTGAAAAAGATTTTTCACTGAATCATTTTTGTTTTAAAAACTTTAATGCTTCTTTGAGGAATTTACGGTTAGCCTTGATTGGCCACCCCCTGTGGACAAGGTGTTACATTTTATCTCATTACTAATCTTGTTCTGTACGCGTAAGTAGTGTTTTTTCAACAGTGAAACATATCACTCACAGTGAAAATGTAATCAAAGGTACTTCTGGTGCCGGTAGCGTAGTGGTTAGAGCGCATGCCCCATGTAGGGATTCTATGGCCCTCCAAGTGGGCGGCCCAGGTTTGAATCCTGCCTATGGCTCCTTTCCCGCATGTCATTCCCTACTCTTTTTCTCTGATTTCCAACTCTATCCACTCTCCGATCTCTACAATAAGGGCCCAAAAAGCCCCAAAATAAATCTTTAAAAAGGTACTTCTGGTGTGTTCAATGTAATTTGCTTTGTGTGACACCAACAGAGCAACACCCAGCATTAAAAAAAAACAACAACACAGAAGTAGTCAATTGCAGCCCAATGGTCTTATTTGATATTATAAATCATAAAGAGATAATTCATATTAATTTCAGTCTGTTTGATAACCATGAAAAACTACTTGTTTACATGAAAAGAATAGATTATATACTTATGGAGGAGGACTGACAAGCCTTCATTTGTCATCAGGTAATACCTTTTTTGGCCAAAACTATCCATCAGCAAGAACAGGATGTCAGAAAAGACCTGCCAAAAACATCCCGGACACCATCTTCTATCTTCTTTCCTTGAATCTATCCCGTTTCCGTTTTTGCTGACGCATTCGGCGCTGTGCATTTGCATGAAATAGCACCTCGCAGATTTATTTCGAATGGCCAGAAATACATTAGCATCTCATTTCTTCGGGGCATGAGTTATCTCCAGCACAGTCAGCCCTCTTGACAATTAAAGCTCAGCTGAAAGAGATCCTTAAATAAAAAAATAAAAAGTACAGAGCTGTAGTGAGTGTCTTTGTATATTTCCGTGTTTCAGCAGTGAGGCAGAGTTTCACCCTTAAAGATAAACTTTGTGTGTAAGCATTATGTACGTGCTAATTAAGTGTGGCTTTAAGGGCGATAAGAGAACTGAGGACTAATTATTACGCCTGAATTGGGGGCTGGCACTCGTGCTGTCCAACACATTGGAAGGCTCATACTTAACTGAGAAGATCTTAAATGCAGTAAATATCCCAAATGAGTAAGATAGTATATGTGCACTATTATCTTTTTGGTTTAACCAGTAATGCATTACTCCAGTTATTCCAACTGTTACCACATACTATTTTAGTTACTGCCAAGTACTTTGCTGATTCACACAGCTGCATCATCATTTCTTAATTTAAAAAGATAACAGGGCTAAGATTGTCTTAACAGCTTTCATTTACAGTGAACAATTCACAGAATTCAGGTTAAAGTGCTCAGTAAAAAACAAACATTCTCTAAGCATTTTCTTTTGCTGTGTTGTGTCATTAATTGGCTGTTTCCTGTCGTGACCATACATCCTTCTAGGCATTAACCTGCTTATGTAAACTCAGGTCGTCTTATTACTCTAAATCATACAAGCGTTCAAACCAAACTATTACCTTAATCCTGTTATTTACAGCATTTGAGTTATGCCTCAGAATGCAAATTTAAAATGTCTGAGTTGTGGTTGTGCAAGTGCATGGGCACAAGCTATGGAAATATATCTGCATAAAAGAAAGTGTGCATCCAGTCCACACATTATGTGTTAAGTGGAGCGTCTGCCTTGCTTTTGGGAACATGTGCTTGCACATAAATGTTCTTTAAACAAATGTGTGCTATTTAATGGTGAGAAGAGCTGGCTCTCCCTGCAGGCCTTTCACACAATCAGCAGGAGACACATGCTGTGGAACGAGGCACAGGAGAGAAGGGCCAGAGAGAATGTGTCAGACTCTGTTCACAGCTTTTTCCATTTCCATCATTACAACCTGGGGCCTAATCCTGCAACTACTTTAATCTCCTAATTCTGAACCCCTTTCTCTCTGCATAGAGCACACTCCGTTTCCATTCTCTCTCTCTCTGTCTGCCTCTGATTTTAAACCAGGCTGTAGCTGCGGAGAGGAAGCTTTCACACACACACACACACACACACACACACACACACACACACACCCACGCATACACACGCGCGCGCGCACACACACACACACACAGACACACACACACACACACACAGACACACTTCCAGCATTTTAGTAGGGTCACTTTACTCCCTTTTAAATCCTTCACATGAATATTCCTCCATGTGATAAGTGTGCATGAAGCGGTTTTGATGCTCATTTGAGCCGTCTCAGTGATCCTCACCAGCCCCCTGATTGTGATTAATGGTATGTAAGAGGATATACAGCTGCATCATGGGAAGTGCTGCTGTGTAATGGCATGTGGAGATGAGCAGACTCATGAAGCAAATGGAATCACTAGATGACTTGATTACCATGCATCACATAAAAGAGAGAATTTGTGCGCTGGTGCAGCAGATGGTCTGACAGTCCGATCTGCGAGCCAAGCGCTTGGCCTGCTACTTTTCTCTGTGGAAAATATGATATGGCTGTCTGAATGCGAGGCATACTGCCTTGCCGTTGTTTTGCATATACTGCTGCATGATTGGGACAACCTCTCCTGCTCTGCATGAAAATGACAATGTCCCAAATTTAGAAACAAATTCCAAACAGGCTGAGGCTCCTGCAGGAGAGACATATATTTATGAGAACTTCTAATAATGCCCAACATTGAAATGAATTTAAAATCCAGCCATGTAATTTGGCCAGTCTTCCCGAGATGCTCATTCATGCTTTCCTGTTTGCCAACCACTGCATTCACTTCCATATTATTGTCTGCTTTTTGCAGATAGTTTTGTCTTTATGCATAGTAATGAGTGCCCTGCTGACACGCTACCCTGCGGGCCATCTGCTGACATCGTTGCGACGAGAAACTCAGAGAATCAGGCTTGACACAAGTTTAATCGACAGAGTCAGAGCAGTCTGGTGTGTGCTGTCCTCCTCTGACTACTGCTTGTTTTTAAGAACTACATGGTAGGGATTCAAGAGGAAACAATGAGCAGCCGAATCGCTGTGTGAGTGGAAATGAGGCCACTGCAATGCCTCCTTTTTTTAGGTGAATATGTAGCACCATTAAATGTGAAGTATAGCAGACAGAGACAGAAGCGTGTTTTTACACAGCAGGGATTTTCATGCAGTATTTAATACGTTCAAAGACAGTTGTAGAAAATAAATAAGCAAAATGCCCAATGGTCCCTTCCTGCAAAAGTGTATTTTCTCTCGAAAGACAGTCTTGACTCTAACAGTCTTTAGAGTGCATAAATTGACACTTGAGCTTAAGAGTTATTATTTGTGCTTAAACACCTCTAAAACACAACAAACCAGCAGGGGAATTGACTCTCCGCGTCCAGAGAGAAAGCTTCCTTTTAAAAACCAATTAGCCCTTAATCCCATTTGTTATGACTTCCCCTCTAAAGACATTTAGAAGAGTGTTAAACCTCACCTGCAAGTCCCTGGTTAACTGTGGTCTTATCTGTTGTTCAGCAGCAACACAAACAAATGAGCCGGTTTCATGAGTGCATTATGGGTAGATTTTGCTTAAGCACTTTTACTTGTCTGTATTGGAAATTTTTTAATATTCTCTTTCCAAGCTGAGGAAAAGCAAGATTTTGAAAACGAAATTTTAATGAGTTTGTTGCAAACTTAATTCCCATCAGGATTTTTCATTTGCATCAAACTTACTGCAGATTCTTTCCCCTTCTGATCTCCATGAATAGGATCCAAACACTGTGATCCCACATGATCCATATTTTTTTTTTTTTTCGTGAACTACAAATTATTCTTCCAGAAAGTGTTTCATGATCATAAAGAACAGAAGAAAGACCAATCACAATAAGGAACATTAATATATATATATTTCTTCTTTAGAGCGAGCAGCATGACAAACCAAAAGCAAGATTCATGCATTCTTTATGTGGCCTCAGACATTTCCTCCAAAATATTTCAGAGACATTTGTAGTAGTGAGGGATTAAAAACAAGGCCCATAGTGATGGTAGCTACTCACAGTGGATACTGATTTTACTGTCCAAAGAAAATGTGCAGGTTGCAACTCTGTAATCTTTCAAATAATTTTACTGTCTGTTTCTTTTTCTCTCTCACACCCTGAGTGGAGAATTGCACCCTTTGAGTCCCTTTTTTTAAAAATTATTACCATAAATTGAATGATTATTTTACCATTAGGTCTGCAGGACCAAATCTGCTTTTTGACTTATGTGGCACACTGTGAAAAATGATTTGTGAATGTTCAGTAATCAGGGACTCAGGCAGTACAAGACAATATCAAACAACAACATCATGATTCTTTACAGAAAAAAGGCTCCAAAAGCTGCAGAGGTGAGGAGATAAGGTGCACAGAGAGTAGTTTCCTAGCTCCTTCACTCCCGCTGTGTCAGCCTGAGTCACTGAGATCTCCTGGCATCATGTAGTGCTGAGGAGGCTCCTCAACTCACTGAGGCTGTACATCATCATCAGTCACTGTGTGTACTGTGTGTACTGTGTGTGAGTGTGTGTACTGTGTGTACTGTGTGTGAGTGTGTGTACTGTGTGTGTGTGTATGTGTGTGTGTTTCGAGTCCCTCAAGAGGCCCAGCAAGCTCCTGAGTAACAAACAAACAAACACAATGCGGCAACAATAGAGGCCCGCTCGAAGTCCCTGCTGTTCTTAAATAAATCAGTAACACTGTTGTCTTCTTTTCCCTTTGCATCCAAACAGGCCGCATACAATAGTGACTTTCACAAACGACAAGTTCACGTGTCAAAATATTCTGTACAACGTCAGGAACTGCCAGTCAAAAAAAAAAAACTTTACTTAAAGCTTTGAGGATTATTTTATACAGCAGCAAAGAATGAAATGACTTGGAAGGGGTCATCCATAGTGACAAACCCAAATCTGAAACAAAACATCAGACACACAAAGTTTGTGACTTGTTTGTGAACTTAGTGGAGAGTTCAGCAACATACAAACTGGATATTGTATTAAAGTAGAGGAGACCAAAACCAGAGGTACAAGGACAGTTAATATTGTTATAATACTTACCAGGTGTCCAGAAAACAAAACCTACTTAACTGAATAAATGCTATTAGTGTCCTGTGTCTGCTCAATGTGTTGTAGCAGTATACAGTGCTGTTAGCTTTGAAATTTAAAAAAAAAGGACTGCTAGACAGTTTTTCATTTAGCCAACAGTAAAATACTCAAGAAGGTGTTGTTGGCTGAGAGTAACAATGCCAAAAACAGATTTTTTTGGAATCATTAGACACCTGAGAAGTTCACAACTGAGGCTAATATTAGCAACAGTGCAGGTCCAGCTAGCAGAGATAAAGTTTAGGCTAACATCAGACAGTTTACTACAAGATTAAGAAACATTTCTTGTCAGTCGGGATGAGTTTTGGAAATTTAAGTGTGGTTGATCTTGGGTGATATTGTTCCTCCAGCCTGTTTATGCTCCCAAGTTGTTAAAAAAGTAGAAACATACGGATTCAAAGAGACATGCCATGAATTTTGCTCACATCGTTTAGATGTCATGAGTGTATTATTAAACCTAAGAAAATAGTTTTATGAAATAACTCTGTGACTCCTGTGGGGATTTCCAATGTCCTAGAAAATAGTCATGACAATGTCATGTGGCTGGACAATTCAGACTGCCTGCAGAAAGACTGATTCACATAATGTTGTCTTGGACGAAGGAGATGATATTTAGTTTGATTTTGAGAAACATGGGATCTGACTTTTTCCTCTAAAGCAGTGGTTCCCAAAGTGGGGGTCGGGACCCCAAGGTGGGTCGCCAGCCATCAAGAGGGGGGTCGCGAGATGCCTTCCATAAAAAAATTCTGCTTAAATATATCTTTTTACCATTTTTGTAAATATACAAAAAGTAGTCCAATGTCATATAAGACAGTATCATTAAGTGAAATGGAAATTACATTTTAGGCTGTTGTGTTATTTTGTGTTCCTAGTTTTTGGATAGGTTTATTAGTGTGTGTGCGTGGCTGTCACTACGTTATATACCTAACTAACCACCTTAAAGAACAGTGGGGGGGGGGGGGGGGGGGGTCCCCAGTTTCTGTTGCCCTTATTTTGGGGGTCACGACCTGAAAAGTTTGGGAACCTGTGCTCTGAAAGGACCTTTGCATCAGTGTTGAAAATTCTTTCTTTGTGTCTTTTAGGTCCCTCATCTTACATTGCAAAATTTTAGGAATAACCCTTTTAGTGAGGTGTTTTTTTCCTCTGGGGGGAAAACCTGCATGTGTCCACCAGAGAGATTGACAGTGTTGCAGAGCATGTTATAGTGAGTGGCGTATGATTACAGTTTAACTTGTGAACATATTTTCTAATTCCAGCAGTAGCAGCAGCAGCCTCTCTGAGGTGGCCTCTCATCTTATTATGGTGCCTAAGGAATTATTACCTCTAAATTAATTGGGAGAGCTGAACAATGCGCTTCAGAGCGGACTGCTCTTGTGTCATCCATTATTTATGGGTCCTCTGACGGCTTTGAAGTGATCATCACACGGTGCCGTATTCTTAGCCCAGAGTTTTGTGAAGTCTCTATTATGGCCCGTGGCTGTGTCTCTGTCTCTGACACATCAAGGTGAGCAGAGAGAGCGCTCTCCCCTGCAGCTGCAGCTATTACAATGTACGGCCGTAATTCAATTTAAAACCACCACTAACAGAACAAGTTGGAGTTACTGAGATTTAATCGCAGTCTGTCACACTGAACAGTTCTGGCTGAATGCAACCAATTAATGAAAAGCAGAATTAATGGATTAATGGAGGGCTGAAAGAGCAAAATGCTAATGCCTGCCTGTTAACCCACAGACATAGTCTCAGACCTGCATTTAGAGCTTTTGTTTGGTTGTAAGCCTCTAAATAGAAATGCATTTGAGATTTAGGTATTAGCTTTTTAGCGTGCATTTAAGCATTTAAGCACATAAATCCTGAGTTTACTCGAGATAATTAACACAACAATCCACATTTAAGGCTCCATGCTACATTATGGCAAAAGCAAACTATGCTGTTGCAAAACCAAATTTTTATTCTACAACTCTCTGCAAAGCAAGTTTTTGCTCTTTTGGTTTTGCACGGGGGCTTCCCAATACCGCCATGATCACAAGTTGCTGTAGCCTTTGGTGATTCAACAAAGGGGAAGTAGTGTTAAAAGAGAAAATAGCTGAACATTTAAAGCACATATAGATTTTTCTCGGTTTTATGATTTATTTTTGAATGTCTATTTCTATCATTTGCTCCAGTTGACACTATATTATTTCTAAAAGTACATCTATTATATTACTTTAAAAAAAAGCTGCCCTAACAGACTTTATCAAACTGTGATGCTGGAGAATTTTAAACCACAACAACTTTGACTTTTTTTTTTGAGCCTGTGCTGCAGGAGGAATACTTGCACATTTAATATTTCTTGAGCAGATGAATCAAAGAAGATACTGAGCTGTTGGCTGAGCCATCACACCCCTGTCAAATAATGCTTAAAGATAGTCGGTAGCTTTTTCCTAAAAAAATAAATAAATACAATACTTAATACAGAAGTAATGCTGCCCAACTATCACTTAAGGGCCTCCATGTGTTATGGTGACTGTGTCTGCAGATACCCTATCATCTGTCTGAATATTAATGTTTTGTTTTGGTTGACTCTGTACTTTTCTTGGCTGGGAGTGGATGTGTTTCCCCCAGCCAATGGCGGTGCACAGGTGAGTTTGAGAGTGGATACAACTCAGTGAATGGACGCCTCTCAAACCACTGAATAATGGGGATGCGGACGTAGCTGCAAAGAACAAAACATTTTATCAAACTGAGGTGAAACGCCATGCAGATAAAGCTACAGTTCCAAAACAAGAGTAAACTTTGGGTAGGCTTTCATGAGGGAAGCGGAGTTGGTCTGCTTTCTTTTGGACAGGCAGGTGCCAAACACCAGCGGTCGGCTTTTCCATTACAACAAATGTAATATTTTCAGTTAGCTTGCAGTTTAGGTACAAGCAGTACAGGCGTCTAGTGGCAATGAACCCAAGAGGAGGGGCCCAGTTTGAATGTTGTGTTTGCAAGCTGCAACAAACATTTCTAATGACTCTGCTTTTAACCTCCTCAATGCTTTAAGCATCTCCTCACTTAAGTAGGCCTATCTTTCTATTTTGAATCTCATTGTGGGAAAACAGCATCCCTCATCTATGAAATCAAGAAACTGGAACATTTTGTAATGCAGACATAGTTTCATTATTAATAACTGACTTTTTGTCCTAATAGTGTCAACACTAAGACTTTGAATCCCAAAATACTTAAAATTCCGGTTCAGTACATGCAACAGTGCTGCAACAGTGAACGTCTCAGCGTGTGCAGTGAGTGACATTGTGTCTCGCGTTTTTTACACCCCAGATTTCCCAGGACAAAGTCTTCTACAAAGGACACAGTACGCCAGCCTTCCTGAACCTGTTTATTATCTCTGAGAGGTGACCTTGATCTATTGATCCTTATCTCGAGTCATTCACAACGCTGAAAGGACCATTGAATCATGTCAGTAATTTCAATATCACGGTTCTCCTGTGGTTTTTGCTCAGTTTTGGGACGGGCCTACATAATTGGATTTTCTAACCTCAGACTTTCGACACCACAAAAGAGGTTTGGGGAAATTAAAATCTTCCTAGTGCAGTGAATCAATATGAAAAAACAATCCCCCCCCCCCCACACACTTTTAAAAAGTGCTACACATGCACAGAAAAGCAATTAACCCAATGCAGGAATTGATTTGGTCCACTTCAGCTTATCTCTTTTGGCATGGCCAGGCTTGTACATCCCCGCTGGGAAGATCAAAAGTTTTTTTTGTTTTTCTTTCAAAACCTGACAACGCCACAGGATTAGCACTGATTTAATCTTCACCAAGCAATTACCTGCTATGGTAATCAATGCAGGGCTGCTGTCTTTAATAGTCTGCAGCATTGCCTCCTTTGCAGGATGTGAAAATTACAGCGATTCATCACAGAACCACAATGCATGGCCAGCAAAGCTAAATCAATTAACGTGAACTGTACACACACATGGACACACGTACACACACATACATCTTCTTGTTGTTGCTCCTACTAATCAGGACACTATACTTCCTGGTTAGTAGGAGTAGTATGGTGGAGATGTTGTTAAGAGACCCTGATGCTAGTCTTTGAAAAGTAAACATTTCAGCTGTTAGCCGGAAATAAAATTAATTAACAAATATGTTTCAACAAGTTTTTCAGTCCCATACCAGAAAACCAACAGATCCACACATGGGCCTCCTGCCAACAGCATCCTAAAGCCATTGCTGGGATAGCTACTTGCAAAAGGTAGTGATCTAGGCTTCTAGTTACATTGGTTTAAGATTCACACCAAAGCTAGGCCTTGCTACATCTAAGCTACATTTATTACGCTTATTTAATATAACTGTATTATTAGTAGTAGTAGTAGTTGTAGTATTATTATTGAACCAACTTAGGTCAACGTCAGATGTATATTTCTATGTTTGGTTGGATTGCTCTGTACTATAAATATGAGCTTTATTTCAAGGAAATAGCTTGTTTGGATGCTACCACACTATTTGATTCAGTAAATAGCAACGCTACCACCAAGCTAAGTTGCTAAATATGAGTTTTGCCTTGAAATATGACTGGGTAACTCTCCAATTTCATGAATATGTATCTATTCAGTCCCTTATTAATCAGGATGCATTGAAATTATGTCAGCTATTCTTAATTTATACAACAGACAACAATGGCAGAAAAAATTAAGAATCATTTCCCTCCCTTAGCGAGACGCCAGGACAAAATGACAAAGCATGGGGAATGCAAGTGCAATTTAAAGATACCTTATTGCTCTACAATGAGGTAACTTCATTAATATTATTGCTATACCATCATCAACATGCAGGGTTCAAACGACAAGAACACTTCAAGAAAAGCAGGGGAGGTCATGGAGGCATGTATCCACTGCAGATGGAAACAGCAAATCATGGAGACAAATGTGGTGCTCTGAGTGATTAGACCGGGTTGTGGGGTTAGAGAAGCAGCCTCAGAGAAACTGATTAACTCCAGGACGAGAGCTTCTGCTCCACTGAGCTGAAATGAACACATCTGGCCGTTCTTCCCTTTTCAAATTTGCCCTAAATCTTTTATGCACGTGCACCAGTTCATGTAGAAAAAATCAATAGCAATCCCACCTGTTTCTGTCTTTGGGCGACACCCAGTTACATCTCACGTTCAAGGGACGAGGGAACAGCAGCTGAACGGTGCTGAACAGGAAAGAGCGGAGACAGGAGAAGTCATAACAGGAAAAGATTTGTTACTGTATCTGACTGGCTGAAAGATTCAGGGGGAAACAGAGACAGAGGGACGCTTCCGCATACGTTGTCACAATATTATAGAAACTGGGTGGTTCATACATCAAGGATTGTTACTTTTAGTCAGCAGTCATTGTAAGGTTGAAACAAAAAATCTGCAATTTAAAACGATTCAAGGCTTTGACACTTTATATTCAAAAACAACAAAACATTTGTTTTACAAACCCGTTTTATGTCATGGTGTTTCAAAACAGTTAGCTTAGAGACGGGAGAGGATTACATATTTGTAGGCCTTCTGATGAGCCTCTGATCTTTATGATTAATTATATGTAACATGTTTCAATCTTAAGAGTGCAATTTTGAAACGTACTGAATCTTAGTTATAAGGGGCGAGAGTAGCTCAGGTTGTAGGGACTTGGGTCGGGAACCGGTTCAAGTCCCTGTGCGGATCAAAGTCTTGCAATTGGTTTTGGTAGCTGGAGAGACTGTAGTTCACTTTCAGAGCACTTCCTAGGTGTCCTTGAGCAAGGCACCAAACCCCAAACTGTTCAAGTGCACTTTCATGTGCAGCCCCCTCACTTTGACATCTCTCCATCAAGTGTACATAGGATGCTGTCTGTTCATGTGTATTCCAGCCTATGTGTGTGGCATGTCTCAATAACACAGTGTAAAAGTTATTTTCATTGTGGGATTAATAAAGGATATCTTCTCAACCTGTGCAACAGCAAATCATTAAATGTTTCATCCTTATCGTACTTTATATCCTACTTTGATACTTACCTGGCAGGGGAGATACCATGATCAAGAAGGTGGTTCACCCATGGCGAGGCCTGGTCATTGCACTCCGGCGGGGCTGACCTATGCGAATTCCCCAAATGTGGGAATCTCGACTGCATAATTAGGGCGGCAGTAGCTCAGTCTGTAGGGGACTTGGGTTGGGAATCGGAGGGTCATCGGTTCAAGTCCCGGCACGGACCAAGTCCGGAAACTGGTTTGGTAGCTGGAGAGGTGCCAGTCCACTTCCTGAGCACTGCCGAGGTGCCCTTGAGCAAGGCACCTAACCCCCCCCACCAGCTCAGGAGCGCCCGCCGTGGGCAGCCCCCTCACTCTGAGACCTCTCCATTAGTGCATGTCCACAGGATCCTGTTTGTGCATGTGTGTGTATTTCAGCCTATGTTTGTGTAGCATGTTAACTAGACAGAGTGTAAAAACGTCAATCAATAAAGTATAAATTATTATTATTATTTACAGTAATTACAGAAAATAATAGTATTCATTTTTAAGCAAGTATCACATACACTTTATCTTCTTCTGTTAGCAAATCTCCCTCTGAAGAAAAGTAAAAGAAAGTGAAATGGCCTCTGCTTTTAGTACATAATTTTCTTAAATCAAATCATATGAAATATTCATCTTTGCTGTGTTGTTAAATTAAAAATTATTTAGATCTCATCCATCCAATTCAGTTAATGTCCAATCATCCCACTTCTTCAACTTCAATACATTTTCTTCCCATTTGATGACTTGCATGTCCTCAGACATGATGAAAATGTCCGCTCACTGCTCCTGGTGTGGGTGGATTTCATCAGTTTCCCCCGGCCTCCTCTCTACAGCAGACATGGGCAGACAATACAGACACATTTATTTTATTCTGTGCACTGTTCGACACAGCAGGGAACCTGATCTGAACTATATCCTTCGTGCTATTTGGTAATCCAAACAGATTGTTGGATAAACACTATCAAGACCAAATCCATGGCTCAACATTTTCTTTGGTTCAAGCCCCCAGGGTGAGGGATCAGCTGTGCATTCATCTGCAGCCCAATTTGCTTCTTTATGAGGCAGAGGCTGCTGATAAGAGACCCTCAGGAAGCCCACTAGATTTATAGAAACAGAGATGTTCATGTTAGAGCATATATTGAGCTATTCTCAGTGAGTGTCAAAACACCTCGAACGTTCATGTTAAGACATAAAATGAGTCCCGCAGCTGCTGTTACAGTGGAAAAGATGTTGATATGATTAGGTGCAAGTGCAAGAGCTGAATATACCTCCTTTTCCTGGAAGAAAAAAAAATCAAGATCAGATTAAGCTGATTAACGTTGCAGCACACACCCACACACACATTTGATGACATTACAGATCAGTGATGGAAGAAGTTGTCAGATTATCTTCTTAGACTGAAATAACACAAAGTCCAGCATTCAAAAATGTACTTCAGTTAATTACAGATAATGAGAAAATATGGCATCTCCCGTCTTAAAGTCAAGGTACAGGTTTATAATGTGTTTATTTTGGACTGCACTATAACAAGAATAGAGGTCTAATACTTAAAATAATACTTCTTAAAATAAACTGCTTACATGCTGATTGTATCAGGTATAATGTTACAGTGCTCACCATAAGCAACATCATGTAGAAATATGGTTTGGTGTGTTTTGGCACCCACCAAAAGCCTCTGAGTGCAAATACACTGTCGTAAAACACAGTGCTTTTGTGGCTCCACGACACAGACAACATGTTTTTGTTGACAGGCAGAGAGCTATGTCGACTGACAAGGTGAGGTCATAACACCTTATCTTGCTTAAATATGACTCTGCTAGGATCTACAGCCTGTTGAAGAGACAACATTTTCCTCAAGATGGATGTATTTATTTATTTGAATTGCGAGACTTATACATGACTTGGGTTAGATGACTTTCTGTACCCGATTACAACGCAGCCGAACGTAATGTTGCCCCAGAGTTAATCCCTCAGAGCCCATGTTGAGTCCTTAGCTCTGCATCTTTATAGATAGATTGTAGTTTAAAGAGTTTGTCATGAAGGAGGGAGACAAAAAGAAGGCAAAGCAGCTCAAAAATTCAACCAGAGACTGGAGCTCGTACTCACTGTTTACAGAGCTTCACGGGGGCCTTTTCACTGTTTGACTGAGGATTTCCGCTTGGGAGATCTCCCGTATGCGAGCATGCATGCCAGCCCATTTTCTGCAATGATAACATTTACTTTGCTGCAGGTGGGGAGTTAGCAAAACACTGCGTGATGTGAACACGCTGCAATACATTTCCCAGAGATGGAGGGAAAAGGGTTTATCTGAGAAAATCTCGCCGCTTCTGCCCTCAAAGAGATGAGAGTTAATGGAACAATTTGTAATCAAGTCACATCACATTCAGCCCGTGACAGGTGGCTTTGCAGGACTTTTGTTTCAAGCACTGTGCAGTTTTATCTTTGCTTAATAATAACAGCGTATTTGGGGGCTTTTGCATGCCTGTGGGGATGACGAGCTGAGCGCTCACATAGGAACTGAGAACATGTCAGATCCTGTGCTGGATCAAAGCAGCCATCAATCTCGCACTGTCAGCGACAACAAAATGCAGACTGTCACATCTGGCTCGCTGGCAAGCTGCTGCTTCTGTGAAAGCTCAAACCTGCTCTGACATCTTTGTTATCTCAGCCATCACATCGTTTCCTCTTTGTGATTCTCTGCCAGGCTCCTCTTCGCTCTGTCTCTTACTTTCTTCTACTGCGAGCAGCAGGTTGAACCTCGAAGTCATATATCAGACAACATTAGTGCTCGTAGGCCCCGCAGGAAGAGAGAGAAGGTGAGCTGAAAACAGGATGTCAAAGCCTCCTGTTTGTGAGTGTTGACATATTCAGGGATGTTAATTATACAGAAATTGCCTCTGCCTCGCCAAACAACTTAAGGCCAGAGGTTGCCTGAGACAGAAACAAATTGCTCAGGTCAGAGTAAAAGCTTCTATGTAAACACACGACTCTGGTTATTGAATTTAAAGAACGACAGCATCTTGGCGGCACTGTGGTTTAGTGTGAGCAGAGAGTTAGTGGCGTGTAACACTAAAAGGATGTGATCGCTCCTGATCTTATTGAGGTGGCAGAGTTTTCCTTCGTGCCAATTTAATGTGGATGGACAGCTGACATCTATCTTTCTCTTTTTTCCTGGTGTCATACTCTAGGAACTTCAAGAATGCCTTTTTACAGCACCTAACAACCGATCTTTGTAAGCAACATGTGTTTCTTCTCCTCTGGTTCTGCATAAAACACAACAAAGATATATGACATGAGTCAGTATAGCTTATTTCCTGACTGAAATACTTCAGAAAGTATTTTTAATAAGGCTTCATAATAGAAGGGTGACACATGGACTGACTGCATCTGTGTCCTGGCTGGCCGGCAGAATCAAAAGTGTACACAAGTGATTAAAAATACATTAGCGCCAGCAGCCGTCTCCTGACTTCATTCTTTGTGGGTCCCAGGGGCTTCGGCGGCTGATGCATGAAACAAGCTAGTATTTGTTTTTGTTCGGCGCAGGTAGCCTCAGTTCCCACGGGGGGGTTTCTCTGTTAATGACTGAGCCGAAGGAAGAGCGTGGGTGTAGAGGTGGGTTGGGATTAAAAGAGAAGGGAATAAAAGCAAGAGCAGGAGCTAATCACCAAAGGCTAATTAGTATTTCAAATTTATGCAAGTGTTTCAGGTTTGCAGTCTGGAGAGATTTCATGCAATCTGTGCGATTTCAAGGTAACTCAGGCAAAGACAGAGATGTTTATTAATGTCAGATCACTGACGCACCCACTTCTTGAGACCAGATTATACATTTTAAACTTTGAAAAGGGCTCTAGGCTAACGTTTAATTAGTTAATGGAATTTTGAAAATAAAATCATCTGCTTTTTAGCTATTATTATTTTTGGCTATTATTAAAGAAAACAAAGTCCCCCAATAAGCACAGTTTATTGACTAATACAATGCTTCTGAAACACTTGATTTACATGATAATGCTCAGTTGTTTAAAAGAAAGAGTGGAGTGTAAAAACAACAATTAGCTGTTTTAGCGGTTAAGTTCCCGACTATTATTACATCCTGGATTGACCTTGAGGGAATAGTTATGGTTTATGACGCAACAAGTTTTGTACAGAGTAAACATTTGAAATATATAGTTGTTACATATTTAGCCTTAGCCTTTCTTTAGCATGTAGACTGGAAAGAGGGGAAACAGGTGGTTCCAGCTGGTGGTTGTTTAAATGCAAACAGCTAAACTTATTGAATTGACACAATATTTATATATATTTTTGGGCTTTTTGTGCCTTTATTGTACAGATAGGACAGTGGATAGAGTCGGAAATCAGGGAGAGAGAGAGAGTGGGGAATGACATGCGGGAAAGAAGCCACAAGTGGGAAGTGAACCCGGGCCGCCCGCTGGAGACGACAGCCTCAACACATGGGGCGCGCGCACTAACCACAGCGCCCCGACACAATATTTTTTATATCAGTTTAAAAGCTTAAATTGCAAAATCTTCATGTTGTGGTTTCTGGGTAATGTGCCAAACAGTGTCTTTTATTGACTTCCTGCAGGCATGTCGTCACTTTGAGGTTACCAAGAGGTCAAAAAACACCCAGATATAACATGTTCGTACAATAAACGAACGTAAAAAGCAAACACCCCCCCCCACCCCTTTCAGGCCTTATGCGCTAAGTTAACTTGCTGCTGACTTCAGCTATTTATTTTCTATATTGACCAATACCGGAACAGTATTTATCACTCCATCTCTCAACAGGATCATGTGCTGTGTATTGATTTTATTATCATGTTTGCGACTTAAAGCCCACTCTGAGCCTCAACTCCAGCCCGTGTTCTGTGTGGCATCACAGTTGCTATTTAAGCCCCGGGGGCTTGGGTTACTTCTGGAGTCCATTCACGAATCACTCTTAAACCTAAAGCCTTAACCATGGCCTGTTTCCCCCAGAATGAATCCCTGCCCTGTGGTCACCTTGCCCGCCGGCCACTCATGCCCTACTCAATCCTCAGCAGGCTTTATGTGTGTCATGACTGGAATAGAGTGAACCTGCTTTCAGACAGCCCAGTGGGATCCCAGAGTCCACCCTGCTCCCAGCTTTATTCCCTCCATCTGTTTCCTTGCGAGCAAACCCCAGCTGTGGTGAAATAAGAGCGGAGAAAATGGGGAAAGCATCAGGCTGATTTAGGAGTCGTAGCGCACCCTCCATGGTTCAGCTTTCACCTCGCTGTCATGATGAAGCGTGCTGTGCTGCATTTCACGCAGTGGCGTTGTTAATATGCAAACAAATGAGTCCGTTTTCTTTTCTTTAGCCATTTTCTCACACACACTCCTGAAAATGTATTCAACATTTCAAGACAGCCTGCACCTGAAAATCTTGGCATGCAAAGGACACTGTGAAAGGTCACAGTGCAATGTTTACATAGTTGTAAACATTGCACGTGTCTAACATGGTTTCATTTTCGCCTTTAGATCTATGCTGTGTGTTATTGCCAGTAGAAAAGAACATGACTTAACAAAGATCAAACCGTTGATGCAGCGGCCCGGGGATATAAACGCCACCACACCGCCCACTCACTTAAAGCGGATTTTCCTAAATATTTTCACCCGTGCTCGCACATCTGCTCAACCTCCAAAATTTAACGAGGGGGCTGGATAAAGTCGGGTGAAAACTTCATCTGTTTGTGTTTGCGCATGCGTTTACCTTATCTTTCTCTCTGTCTCTCTGTTCCTATCATTCCCTGCTTCCATTTAAGATGCATGATGATTCATCCTCTCCTCCACCTCCATCCTCCTTCTCCATCATCAACCCTTTAGCCCCACTCTTTCAAGAATGCGTGATCTTTCCCTCCCAGTCTGCCCTTGGGTTGAGTCTCATCCAACCACCCCTTTATAGATTGTTCAACTTCCTGTGAGCTCATTTGCTCACACACATCTAAAACACCCCCCAACACACACGCACACGCACACACACACACACACACACACACACACACACACACACACACACACACACACGCACTTGCAATGGAGAAACCCCGTTCAGTCGTCCACCCAGTTCACTTCTGCCGCTCCTTTCAGTCTTATCAATAATTCAAGCCTCACTGATGGCAGCCCTGGCAGGTTGAGGCGGTGGAGGCAGCTCCGGGGCTTTGAACAGAAGGTCAGGCCTCACCGGGGCCTCTGCGCTGGCATTAATTAGATACTTCCTGTTGCACCCAAAACAAACATCTCCACACTTGAACTGTTCTCATTACCCTTCCTCTCGCAGCAGGTCCTGAAGACTCTGACATATTCACAAAATGACACCAACAGCTTACCCCCTTAACTGCTCACCTGTGAGGGGTCCCTGTCTCCGAAAGACACTCACATATCATGACCAAGATCTCTTTCCAAGACCCCCATCTATTCCTGTCTCCCACTAATATCAGTGTTTATTTTCCGCCCTGTCCCGTCACAACTCTATCACTGACCTCCAGTCTGACCTCTGTGGGGCTGATCCCACCACCCTCCTCCCCACTCCCCACATACCTAGTTTCTGTCTCAACAACTCATTAAAAGAGTGATGGCTCACTCAGGCAGTCCGAGGCAGCCGCCTCCATCCTGATCTGAGGCCATCCATCTCTCTGCCAAAAAGAAGCGGCTTGAAGAGGACGACAATAAGGAAAGGGGTTGTAAAAGGTAGATCGTTATATAGAAGATGAGATAAGGAATTGGCTCTAAAGCTAGACAAAAAGTCAGATAGTCTTGTTAAATGGACGGTGGAACAGAATATTCATGTTTTTTTCTGTATCAAACTTCATCTGCACTGCTGACAATATTACGCTTTCTGGGCAGAAACATCCCCCAAATTACACCCAAAGTTTAATACCTGCAAGCCGAAGAGAGGAAAAGTCAGTGTTGGAACATTTCTGTTGAAATTGTCTGCAACACTATGTCTTTGCAATAAAGTATGCATTATTAAAATGTCTGCTTATATACACATAATTAAACACGAGGGTTAAAAAGTTTACAGGCATGCTAGCGGCTACGTAAGGCGGCATAGCAGTGTTTCGAACTCAATGCTAACGTTAGTGAGCCAACATGCTCACAGTAACAATGTTAAGAGGGTGGAATGTTAATTTCACTGCACTAAATATAGAGTACGGTTCAGGCTGATTGGTGCCGATTATTTTTCTAATTTTGCACGTCTTGGGTTGCAAATTGAGATATCTGGCATAATTGTTCTATAAAGAAGATATTTGTACTTACCATCATCCTGCACCTTCCCATGCAACTGTACAGTTCTTCCATTACTCCTATTGCACACATCTGTCATCAGATTGTTTACTGTATTTTATTTTGGTTTTTTTTGTCTTATTGTAGTCCTCCCGACAGTAGGAGTATACTACTTTCTATTTCTACTTTCTATTGCTTTCTTTTTTTTTCTACTTTTTTTGGACCTGAATGATACTTTTGATGATGATGTTTTTTGGAATATCACGGAGTCACCAAAGTTATATAAATTCATAATATGAAATAAACATTTGTATGAAATGTCATGATCCAACAGTTGTTGGAAAGTTAACTAACCCAAATGTGAAGCTCACAGCAATACTAGAAGAAAGGTCAGGAGCACACTAAAGTATATTTGATCCTGTGGGACGGCAAATGCATGGTCATTAATTGCATGGCAGTACATCCAAACGCTTTTGAGATGTTTCAGTCTGGATGAAAGAGGTAGGCAAATATAAAAAGAGTCATACTTTTAAAAGGCCAAAATGAAATCAGCATTGAAGGTTTCATTCCAAAGATTTTCAAATTTGATTCAAATTTTTGGATTAATTTTCTACAGAAAGATTGACAATGCCCTAATGAGAGGAAAATAAAGTTGCAACCTCAACTGTTACAAGTCAGAAGATCCTTCGAGGACAAACCGTGTGGTTTATCAGCCAGACTAAAACAGCCACAGGGGGATGTTTAAACTTTCCTAACATATTGTTATTCACCCTCAAACCAGCCTATGTATATGTCTTACTACAGTGCCCAAAAAAACCAAACAGAACATTAGTTCACTGCAGGCTACACATACAGTTTATTGCTTGAACAGCCAGACAGGAGGGTGCAGAGCACACAGTTTGCCTCGAGGTATTCCTTGGGCTCGTCTTACCAGCAAGATAAAGGATGAAGGGGTTGTCTTCCCTCCCTGCATAGTAAGTCTGATTTAAAGGTGAAACACAGTAGCCCAGATACATCTCCCTCCCCTGATGCTTCACCTATTGATTGGAGACTAGCAAGGGGAATGAATTATCTGGCTATCCATTGGTGTGTCATTAAGACCCAGACAGGATGCTTAATAATGTAATCCTCTGAGTCTCCCAACTCCTGAGGCTTCCAGCATACTAAATACCTCTTACATCTTAATCATCTACGGATGGTCTAAAAACCATTTGAGGGTATTTCCTTCTTGCTATGTCACACTCTTTATTTATGTGGAAGTGGCCCGTGCTACTAGTGGCAGTATTATAGCTACTGGGGCTAGTTATGGAGTAACTGATAACTATCTTATGGGCTTTTTTAAATAGCTTTCCCAGCACTGTTTATTTTAGCCTGCAATTATCCCGTGTTGTTCCCTCACATAAACGTGAGTTTTCTTTTAACCCTGACCCCAAGCAAACAATTATTGGTTTTCATTTGTCAATTCCCCCAGGAGGCCTTGATTTATTTTTAAATCAACAGACGAAAAAACAAAAGCTGCTGAAATTGGATATTAATTGTGTTCCATCAAGGTTGATTGCTACAGAGGTGTGTGTGTGTGTGTGTGTGTGTGTGTGTGTGTGTGTGTGTGTGTGTGTGTGTGTGTGTGTGGCTGCACAGTGAGCGTGTGCGTGTTTGTGCATTTGTAGACATCGTGTTGGCTCATGAATCATAAATCTATTTTTGAAAGAAGCAACGCCGAGCATATAATTACAGTCATCTCTGGCAACGACGGGAAGACTGATGGAGGCCAGAACATGACGGTCCCTGCAGGTCTGATTGAAACACACAAAAGAAACAGAAAGCAATAACTTGTGTTTACTCAAGTTCACAGGTTTGGAAGTGAAAAATCAAATAGACTCTGTTTTCGAGGGAATTTAATGGCCTATCACAAATAAAAAAATAAAACAATACTCTTGCTTCTCCTTCAAGATGTGTTGTCCTGGGAACTTTATCTCTCATCACTAATCAATCAATCATTCAATATTTATTTGTATAGCAATACTAAATCATGACAAATTATATCTCAAGACACTTTTCAAAAGAGCAGCAATTTTATATGAAAGATATATGAAAGGTTTGGTAAGATTTTCTGTATTGTTTACTAATAATGAAAACCCTATTGCTGGATGTCAGCGCTCTTTCAAGAGGAGGAATCTTATGAACCTATCCTCAGACATGATGTGATACATAATGAATGATTTAAGCTCAAAATCTGATTGTAGACAACTGAAAACATTATTTATGAAATATTTTCTGTGTTTGGTTCTGGTGCTGATATTGTGCATGCCATAAAATTGTTTTGATACAATAAACGGTAACGCTAAAGTTAGCTAGCTCCAGCTATTTATAAAATATAGCGTGCATTAGGATATGGTGACTTTGCCAGCTTCCTGTTTTGTTATTCATTTTTCATGACAGTTCAGCAATGCTCCTAAAGGCAAAAAAAATGTGTTTTCATTTACATTAATTAGCAAGTCAGAAATTTCTGTCAGACAAGGGGCAAGCAAGTTGAGTTATAATAGAAGAATCAAAGTTGAGTTGCAAGTCCTCAATTGAGGAACAGAAAGGAGTCCAAGTCATCAGTTTCAAATACAGCTGTTTAGTTAGAGCGAAATATCTATGCAGGCCTACTGCTAATTACCAAATGTTTAAAATAGATCTGTTGAACATTATAAACAGGCATTGTTATTGAGCGCATGTTAGCATACTGACTTTAGCATTTAGCTAACAAGTGAGCACCACTCGTCTCTGGTGCAGCAGCACAGAACATGGCTACACTCTGTGACAGCATGATGTGCTAACTCTATGTGTGGCAGTAGAGGTTAACTGTTATTGTTGCTGTGGGCCTATTATGAATTTAAATAAGCTGTTTGTGTTGTTTTATATTGTTAAAGTCGAAAAAAAGGACTTTCCTGTGGCCTCAGGCGGTTTCAGAGGCTGAAAATGTCAAAGCAAGATCGCTGTTTTTTCACTTTACCAGAATGTCAGCTCTTCTCATTTCCTGTCATCTCACTCTTGATTAATACAATAAGGAACACAGGATTTGTACATTGGTTAGGGTTGCCACCTTCCAAGCAGAAAAATAAAGGACAACTCAGCAGGGGCCTGACCACCACTGGCCCGACGGTGTGGTGAGGCACCAGTTGTGGTGAATCAGGATTTAAAACGTGGTTTTAATGAAGTAATATTTAAGAGTCACATTTAAAGTTTTAAGTACTTTATTAACACTTTTTTCCCCCCCGAAAAAAATGTACAAGCACAAAACTTCAGTGCACAATGAAATGCAGCTAACAGGACGTCAGCAGATGATTACTACTAGCTAGGCCTATCTAATTTACAACTTAACTTAAACTTCAAATAAAGTTATCAACTTAACATTAATTCATTAACAGAGTATTATTGAAGTGCTTTTGACACTGCTGTAACATAGAGGGGAGGAGGACAGGTTTTTAATTAAATAAACAGTATGAATTTAACAGTATTTTTATTCATGAAATCATGAATGATACTATTAATATGGGTTTGAACTATTTTCTTATTGTATTAATGAAGTGTCTACTGTCGATATATTGATGTTGTTGATGATATCTCGCCCAGGCCAAACTGTGAATACAGACTTAGCTCAAATAAATGTCATCTTTTTGTTTTATGTACCGAAAAATATTCACACTATCCGAACTATACTGGAATAACCTATCTATAAACATGGGAGAAAATATATTAAGTAGGCCTACAATAGTTTCCTTTACATTATATTCATTTTCACTGACACTGTCAAGCCAGACATTACTTTCTACTCACGTCTGTATTTCTGCATCCGTTTACGTTTCAGTGGTGCACGGTGCAGGTATCAGAGACACCTGCAGACATGTTTCCTTCTGACTCCTATGACTTTCTCTCACCCAATCACTGACGAGCTCTCATTGCTCAGGCCAAAAAAAAGAACCAAACAAACCAACGGACGCTCTGAGGAGGCGGGAACTGAATGATGCTGAGTTCAAGGCATCTTGGAAATACGGGACAAACCGCGTCCCGTACTGATTCAAAACAGGACGCAATATCAAAGTGAAAAATACGGGACGATTCCGTATTTTACGGGACGGGTGGCAACCCTAAATTGTCATTGGTACTACCTTTAAAAGCGCATCAGAGCAGAGGTCAGAGTGTCCATGTCTTTAATGCATGAAACAGATTTGATCAGTCTTATCTCATACCTTTCTTGATCCTTCTCTGCTTTTAAAACTTAAACTTAGCTCAACATCGTGAGACTCAGGGATTCGCTCTCTATGTTTTATTCAGGACAAATCTTTTTCATTTACCACTGAGCTTTGTGCCAAGTAGACAGAGCTATATTCTCTCTGTAGCAATCAAATCAAAACTGTGAGAAAAAAAATAACCCTGGAACGAAGTTACAGAAGCGCTGTGAGGGGAAACGTATGGCTGACCGTATGTATGCATCCACATTTTTGTGCAGTGATGCATGCACATACAGCATGTCAGTGACTGAGCACGCTCAAATGTGAATGAATGTTTCTACACTGGAATTGCAGTCTAAATTATTTACATGTTTTAGTGAGGCCCTTAGTTGTCTTAACAGTATAATTGTGCATGTTTCAGCTAGCTTAGCGAGTGTTGTGCGTTGGATTGAGTGGATATAGTCACCCTGACCTTCATTACGGGACCTTGCAGCGAGGGCAGGCAGGGGTCAAACACTCGCTGCTGGGGGTGCTTGGGAGGAGGTAGACATTATTAGCGATTAGTGCAGAGTCCCAGAGGGAGCCAGCATCAATTACTGCACACAGCTTGCTTTCTCGGGCCAGCGCGGGAGCCTCACCGTACACAGCTAAGCTTCATGACAACACATCTGGAGGAGATCTCTCCTGTCGAGCCAACCAGACCTCCAGCAGACTTCAGCAGAGATGACGAGGTGCTAAAATCCGGAGTGGAACTGTGATTTGAACTGAGGGTTGCGTTCAGGGTAACGATACAACTCAGGGGAATTGTGGGTCATATACACATGTGAAGTGTTATCTCTCATCTTTTTGTTTTCCTCCATCTGTCTGCCACCTCTCGTCTCATCCTATAGTTACGCTCTTCAGGATGAGTGTCAGCCTGCAGATTACCGTATAGCCTAGTTGCACAAACCCCTCTCCTGAGTGTTTTAGTGTAGTCAACAGGCTAATTTACTGTTTCCATGGTCACAGAAGAAGCTGTCAGTCTCAGTCTGTCAGATGGCATAAAAGAAAACTGTCTATTGGTGTTCGAACATGTACTGTCTTTACACTGCCTCCTCTGCAACACCAGCCCAGCAAATAACACAACGCATACACACAGAGCTAATCTCAGCCCTATAGTGCACAGATAACGCTGAAAAAGTTGGGTCTCAATTTTAGGTTTTTATAGGCTAAGTTAATGGTTCAACATTGTTGCATTTGTTACATTTCTGAAAATATTTTTCACAGTATCCATCATGATATTTGGTTATGAATATATTGAGATGGTTATTAGTTCAATACATCATACTTATAATACAAAAATAAATGTTACAGAAGCCTAAAGCACTTCTACTTAATTTTCCTGCTGTAACAAGTTATTTCCAGTTGTTTTCTTGAGATCTCGACATATTAATCTTGTATTCGCAGAGCTGCAAAACCACACAACATAAGAGGCTTATCTTACATCATTAGAACGGGCGATAGTAACGTGGCATGTTGTGATCCGGCCTGCAGTGAACAGCATTGTTTTGTTTCCTAGATCAACAGAAATTTATCTCATTATCAGGGAAAAAAACATTTTGTTACCTCAAGATTACTTAATCCGTTATAATAATAAAAAACAGCTCAACTGCTTTTATTATTCTGAGATAGTTAAAAAAAACTAAAATCTCTCGTTATCAAGGAAAACAGAGTGAATGAAATGTATGGATGCATTTCTGCATAATTATTCCTTTACATTTTGATACAATGTTTTCGAATGTTTTTCTTATCATTGTCAGACTATTGACTGTGAGAAGTGATGTGGGTCAAACTATAAAATCAAAATGAACATCAGATACATTTAGAAATGTTTACAGGTCGGAGCTGATTTACAGTCTCAACTCTTCAGGGACTCCTTTTGACTCATAAGTTCAATTTCAAAAGTTATTTCGACAGCTGAGAAAACAATGTGGCTAACGTGACCATCTGTTCCCGAGATTTCATTAAAATTACACTGTCATTTGTGTTTCTTCTTCAATACTTGTGCTCTGACTCATTCATGTTTCCTATCTCCCAACATCACAAAATGTGAATCCTGATTCTACCGAGGAGGATAAAAATATCCATCCACCCTTGTCTGGATCCTTTGGGCTTCCAAGTTAAAACCAAGACAAGAGACAAAAAAAAATAGAACAGAGCCAGCTGTAAATGCTAAATTTTTCTCCCTCGTTTGGAGACAGAAGCGAAAAGAAAAAAAAAAATTCTCATTGCTGACTTTGAGAGAAGCTGCTACCCTTGGTAAAGTTGTATTTTGCTCTTATCTGGATTAGTTCTCTCTGGCTGCTTAAATGCAGCTTATGCAGACACTGATAATAGTCACAGCTGAAGCACTCACTGCTGTGTGTCAACACAGCAAAAGGAATCAGCTTTTTAAAGTCAGCAGATCATGTCTGGTTTTGTTTTTGTGTTGAAATAAAGATTCCAAGCTGTTCTGAGAGCAGACTGTGAGGTTGATGTATTGAGAGCCAAGTACAACAGTGTCCAAGCCGATGACGTCTTCTCCGTCCGCAAGAGGCTCAACTGCAGCGCATGACCTCTCAGTAATCCATAAACATCTCAGACACAAACTCGCACATGCTCACAGAGAACCTAATCCCCTTTTCTGCACTTGGGACTAAGCACAATTGGATTAACGCTTGGACTGTTAGGACTCTTTCGTTCATGGTTTACAGCACCTGAAGAGCTGCATCAGTGTCATCCTCTATGACAACAAAACCCTGACAAATGAAACAGAACCAATGCGGGATAGAAATGTGCATTTCAAAGCGCAGAGATCCGTAGTGAAAAGAGATTGCCTCTGACCACAGAAAAACCCCTCCAGTCCAGATAGGAAGAAAAATAGCTCCATTCTCCTCCTGAAAGCATTTTCCACCTGGTTAAGCCACACAATCTACCTCGATGTGAGCAGTACAGGAAAATCTGCTCCCCAACGAGGGGACGGCTGAGATCAAAGCAGGCACAGAGCTTCAGAAGAGTAGGAATTCGAGGCAGCATGGGATGTTATGCGTCGACACACGGAGGCCACAGTCCCAGAAACATTAACACTCCCTTCTCGCTTTACAACAGAAATACATGATGTCTCTACGAAGAACGAAGGCTCCACAGAAAAAAACAACACGGCCTGATTGTTTGGGCTGCATGCTCATGGGGGCAGAGGATTACAGTTGTATTCATACTTGGCAGCATTTGGGTGGGTTCTGTATCTCGGCTTCCCAAATTGCTGAGTGACCTTTCCTTTCGCTGCCTGAATTGACAAGTTTGTGAAAAGGTCCTGCTGTCTTGCTGGCAGATCTCTGGGAAGGCTGACACTGACGAACACCAGAGGGCAAAACAAAGCCAGAGAATGGATGAAAGGAAAGTGAGTGCGAGGAGAGGAGAGAGAGAGAGATGGTTTGTTTAGATTGAAGAGTTTTTGATTTCCAGAGATGGGATGGAAGGTGTTGAAGTATTTTGGGTCGTACGTTAATGTTTAAAGTATCCGTGCTTTACTTGAGAATGTCTTTGTTCTGACAACTACTTGTAGTTTTTCCCTCTACACTTCAGCGCAAAAAATAAGTTCTCAATTTTCAAAACATTATTTTCTTTAGCTTTCAAGTATTTGAGGGGGTAATTTTCACGTTTTTAACTGTTGTGCAACGCCCCAACACAAAGACCGATTTGACCCAAGGGGAAGGGATAAAAACCTTTGGGAAAAGAAAATTCCCTGGTGTACCTCAATGCACATTTTCTTTTAAAACTATGTTTATAAATGTATTTTGACTACATATTCAAAACTGGTTCAAAAGTGAACGTTTTTATCGACTATTGGAAGACTTTGATTAAATGTCCAAACTAGATTTATCAGGTGAATCTTCTCGTGTTGCAACCTTCACAAACAAAAATACTACAATTTTTAAGTCGCATCCCATATATTGCAGCTTAATGATGTTACGACCAGTGAATTTAGGACCCAGATGCAGGACACATAAACAGAGGGGTTGATTGGTAACAAGGTTTATTGTGGCAAATGGAGATGAAGATGGGTTGAAGATTCTGGAGGTTAGCAGAGTGAAGGGGACGAAGGCTGACCAGACCAGAGTAGGGGTGTGAGTGTGGCTGAGCAGTTTTGAGTCCAGAGAGCAGGTTGAGGCAGATGGCTGAGCAGGAAGGCAGGTGGGTGACTGGTGATCCTGAAGCAAAGGAAAAAACAGGGTGAGACTCCAAAACCAAAACAAGCACAAAAGATTAATTTCAAAGGTTTTTTTCCAAATCTTAATTTAGCCTGAGCCGTAGTCTACCGCAGTAGTCGATACAACGATCTGGCGACGAGTGGATGGAGAGCCGGGGTATATATACTGCTGAGTTGATGAGGAGATGGAGAGCTGGTGTGCAGGTGAGAGCAGGTGAAAGGAATGAACCTCAATCAGGAGGGAGCCAGAGTGAGAGAGCCATGACAAATGATTGAATAAATGAGCACTTAATAAGTATGGCTAATTTACAAGTTGCACTGCCCACATGTTAGTCCGCCTTTAGCCACTGAATTCTTTCAACTGTCTATTCTGTCAGGTATCAATGAATTACATCAGCGCACAGGGGTCTTTATGCCTCATTGTCAAAGCTGCAGAGCCTAAGAACCTGAGCCTGAGCAGTCTTATTTCTTCTTCTGTAAAGTTTGAAATTGTTCCCTTTACAATGCCTCTCATCCTCTTTAAAGATTCTTTTTTTTTTAAAGTTATATTTTTGGGCCTTTTTGCCAAATGCCAGCTGTAGAGAGACGGGAAATGTTGGGGGGGAGAGAGTGGGGGATGACATGCAGCAAAGGCCGAGGTTCGGATTCAAACCCGCACGGCTGCCGCGGTGAGGACTATAGTCTCTGTGCGTGGAGAATGCAACATAACCGCTACAGGCCACCCAGCGCCCACGCTCTGAACGTGTGTTAACAACAGACAGCCAATCAAGTCATTTATGAATTTTGTATGAAAAATTGCTGCTATAATCATAATTTCCGTCCCCTTTTCAACACGTTTTCAGCCAAATTCCAATGTTGAAATCCAGTAAGCGTTCTGGGATCCTTCAGAAGTAACAGGACCGAATATGCTTACAGACAAAAGAGTGCTCCGTGGTGAGGTAGGGGGGAATGCAATGACCATGAACTTCTAGCTCCGTGGATGAAAGGAAACACACACACACACTGAAGCATATTTCACAGCCTGAACTTTTTCACTCTTACCTCTATAAAAGAATATGAACCTGTGCTTCTGTTTTCAACACATGCACTGTATCTGTTCTTCTACTTGAGATGAGTTTGTTAACTTGAACTGGCTCTGTTGGTTTTACACAGTCTTGTAATTTTAGTGTTATGACAGCTCAGACAACGCATAAAAAGTTATGGCTTGTAATTGAGAAGGGCAAAGTGTTCCCTGAGTGCGGTCTGTCATATGAATCATCCAATCTTAATGCAGAACCACGAAGTTAACTCATTGATTACTGTCACTAACTTTTAACCACAGATTTCCCACAAAGACCTCTCCTTTTTTCTCTCTCTCTCTCTCTTCCCCTATCTCACTTTGTCACCCCTAACCATGAGCAGTGTGAGTGTGCCTCTATGAAGTGTCAGAGTTGACTTGTTCCGGCACCAAAGCGCCATCTGGCCTCTCCCCACTGTGCTGATAGAGACATCAACTCTGACAGTGTGTGAACAGCCTCTTGTGGATTTAGAGGAATTGCACATCAACAATGGGTGTCCACATTACACGGTACATCAGATCAGCCAGTTTCATCATGCGTTCGTTTTCGCTACACCCTCAGCCGAGGAGTTGGAGCCACAAAAATGTAATGAGTGCACTTGAGGACTCTCTGTTCCCAGCGCTGTTACTTCAGAGATTCTCTGGCAGCAGCTTCCCACCTCCAAGCTGCAAACCAACTTAATTAATACTTGAGCGGACCTGGGTGTCTGTTCCTTTCTTGTATCTGTTCTGCTCCTCTGTTCACCCCTCTCTCTTTACACTCCCATAATAATTCAGTGACTACAGGCCCTCATTTGGGCTGGTTCTGATCAGTCCTCCTCGCTTGATGATGAGCCTCTTTCTTGCTCCGTTAGACGCTGAGATTGTTTCCACTCTAAAATTCTGTACAATCAGTACAATAATGAAACAGACAGCAGCTCTAATGCCGAGCTTAGCATGAGGAGACACTCTTGTTTGCGTTTGATTAGTGGAGAAATATTTCCACTTTTGGGGGAAATACAAGTATTAGGCATTTTGTCCACAGTGAGAAAAGATTTACACTATTCTTGCATTTTGTAGCTCAAACCAGCAGGCTGCTAGATTAGTTTAGCATTTAACAAGAAGGGGGAACGAATTCAAATATAAGCTCCTGCAGAGCTCAGTCATCGTGTTATATTGCCATTGTTCTCTATAAGAACGGAAAAGTTTAGATTATAGCGGATTATGTTGCCAATTCTTTCAGATAGAGTTTAACTTGGTAATATCTGAATAATTCAACTTCATTTTTTAGCTTCAGAGGCACTGGGAGGAAGATTCTGTTGGCTTTGGACAGAGCTAGTCTTTTTTGGTATTTGCTGCAAGGTGTATCCCAGTGCATTAGCAAACAAGTGTGTTCCCCGATTTGTTTGGAAACTGATTTAAACAACCACTTAGCCCGTGTGACATCAGAAAATACAAAGACTCCCTGTCCCTTCTTTCTTTATCCTTTTAGTTATTTCCTCCTTTCACCCACCCTTAGATTTACATTTGTAATAACTTCACTGAAGGCGCCTCTTTTCTAACGTTATATGAGGCTTTTTGCTGTATTTTGTTTACCATCTCAGCACCACATACTTTCTCCTCCTCTTTTGAGTCCTATTTTGTTTAACACAGCCAACAGCCTCAACTCCCCCTCTGTGTTCCTTTGCTATATCATTTTCCCTTCCCCTTGACTTGAATGCAGAACTGCAGGTTTCCAGTGCTGGTCTAGCTGCGGGCCGCCTATTAGATCAAGGTCTTGTGCATTTTCATCTTTAGACAAGAAGAAGAGGAGGGATCTCCCCGGTTCCTTGTCTGAACAGAGCCTGGAGCTGACCGGCCTTTTGGCTTCACCCAGCACATCATCAAACGGACAGTGAGAGGCAGGAGAGGAACGAGGGAGATCGAGGAGCGATAGACAGAGCTGAGATCAAGGTCCCAGCGGAGGCCAACACTCCCACTCGCTCCATGCTGATGACTCATGGAAAGGATATCTGCTGGTGATATTTCACCTCCTGCTACGTTAAACACGGGGTTTGCAGCATGAAAAACATCTACATTTACATCATGTACTGAGCCCTTTAAACAGACAGGCATCGATTTCTGTTTTCAACAAACAAATAAATATAAATGTGGAGCACTGGGCCATGTTTGATTTGTTAATCATTCATTTCATTTTGTACCGTGTGCTATAATTTGAAATACTGGCAACATAATCTTTCTCATGAGGTTAGGGCAAGAGACACGTGGATACAAATCTGACTTCATGCGTTTACAACGCGTCTGCGGATTCCACTATTACATTACTCTAGGCCATTTTCAATATGTGTAAATGTTAGTGCTTGTGCTCAATTGGTTGGTAAAATGTTGTTTTTTGATCAACCTTCTATATCTATGGTTCATAATCTTTCAATAACATAAAGTGTATTGATGTCTTAATCCAACATTGTAAACTACAAAAATGAAACACATGTATTTTAGCGTTTACACGACTTTAGTTCTGTACCATTTTTGTCATTGTGACTTTGGTCTTTATAGTCAGAAATCCTTAGTTGTCTTTTTGCTTTAGAGTACACACGACTGATTGAGTATATTTTGTTGTGTGCACTTTATTATGAAGCAGGTTTTTTAGTCTATATAATATTATTATAAGTTCATGTTTGGAGATCAGCCTGATAAGGTGTCAGTCATGATCCATGTTTCTGCATGCTTTGAGTTCCTATTGCTATGACAACAGCATCAGATAATCTATAAGCAAGTGGAGCTAGAAAATGCTGGCTTGTGTCAAACTATAACCAGTTAAATCAAGCTCACGTCGTATAATGTACACATGAAGACTGTGGTTACCTAATTTAAACTGAAAGGAACACATAGATTAAAAAACAAAAAAGCAGTTTGAGAGAACGGTATAATGTCCAGTTTGCATAACTCCTGCTGTGGACCTAAAAAGGTCTCACCTCAGCCGAACTAAGTCTCATTAATCTACCTTCCAATTTTAAGCTCATTGCGTACAGTAACACCAGCTTGTGCTTTCTTATGTTATTCATACATCACACTTCTCTCAGCGCTGCTTTCCTGAATGCTTTTGGCAGAGTTCATAGATGCAATGTGTCAAACGCTGTCACAGCAGCAACACAACTTTTACCAGCTGTAAACAATACATGCAGCATGGTCTGGGCTGTAAAACATTTAGACAGACTGCAGAGAAAATAGGCCCTAAATGTTGCTGCAGTGATGTTGAAATGAGCCTTTGGAGGAGTTCAACACATCTGTCATTTGTCAGAGCCACCACCCATAAAGGTCAGGGGAATTTTTCAGAGTAAGCAGCACGTGGAGTTTTTTAAGCCCATGCAACTGATCAAACTTGTGGGTGTCTGCTAAGATGAATGATGGCCCTGAAAACCGGATGGCTATATAGACCATTAACTCCAAATGTACAGGAAAAAAACAGAAAGGCTTTGAAGAATGGCACTCGTTCTAGTTATATGGAGCTCAACTAGAGGGCTGTGTCCATCTAGTGTTCAGACATGGTAAGTGAAATTGCTGTAATATCAGACAAAATGAAATACATCACTCTATGTGTGTTTGCAGGAACATAGTGTGGTTTCCTGAGCTCCAAATACATGCGTGTGTGACAGAGTGTAACTCATTTCTGTTAAAAATTCTCAGTATGGTTTTATTCTTACACAGCTGTGCAGCAACGGGCTGATTATTGGTCAAACTTGAGTTCAAGTATGAAAGCAACAGTAAAAACCATCTTTCACCATACAGCATCTGGTTTAACCACCATTTTATTTGGCATAATTTAAAATCATCTCACTGTTAGTTCATTTATACAAATATGCTTTTGTTATATATAAAACAATTACAAACAGATTTCTACAAATCAAGTTCCCAGTGTAAAGGCGTAGTACCACGCACACGGTAGCATACAGCTGCGGGACACAGACAAGAGAGCCCACAGGTGTATGTTCCACTTCAACAGCATTATCCGAGTGAAATCAGGACACGGCAAAAAATACTAACTCACCCCAGTTGACAGTTTGACATGTTGTGCACTTACATTCAACCCTCAGAAATTCTCACATATCCTTTGGCAGATCTCAAACCGCATCACTGTTTTTGCATCACATCTGCTCGTGTTGCGTTTCGGTTATCCTAGACTTTACACAGGCCACAATCTAGGTGAATTATAATACACTCAGCTCAACGAGTAAATGAAAATAACAATAGTAAAAGGGCTGCTGGTATGACTGGCACAAATTGGCCAGTCATTGCTAAAAAAAAAATTAAAAAAAAGTTTTTATAAAATGTATAAAGATCTTCAGATGCGACAAGGCATGTTCCACAAATGCAGCTCTTTCTAACCGTCTGTGCAAGTTGTGCTTGTGCCTTTCCCTCACTGCACCATGCAACACAAGTATGTAAACCACAATCTGTTAAGAGCTGTGGGCCACCAGTACTCCGCTTCATGTGCTCCCTTTTACAAATGCTCAGAGACGTGTTGCACAAGATGTCAGTTTAGCACCTGTGACTTTCAAAGAGGGCTGTAGGAACTGGCTGTGTATGTGTTGACTGGAAGAAACTAAGGCATAGAGCTTCTGAGAAATAACCAAAAAGAAACCCAGAGTTGGTCAAACCTGCATTTAAAAAGGTCTTGGTGGCATTTGCATCACTATAAGGAAACCTTTTGGGGAGCATGGTGATGGTCTTTGGTTTAGATAAGGCACCTGACCAAATAAAAGGCTCCTTTTCGTATTGTAAATTAACTATTGTTTTTACACAGCAGACAAACTGAATGGGCAGATATGACAAGATGCTTCTTCCACAAAAGGTAATTAAATGTCACTAACCATGATAAAAGGAATAGACATGTAAAGATCCTATCACGAGCCAGGTAAAACATACTCTAGTATTTCTTGCAATGCTGAATTAGTTCTGCAGTGGTCATAGTCTGCTGACCTGAAATGTAAGACAAAAATGTAATGGAGAAGTGGAGCACTGTTGAGTGGTGATGTATCAAATCTGAATATTAATTATAACACACAAACATTTTACTGATCAAATAAACATAAGCTATTACAAAAAATATATTCAACTTTGGCCATAACCGCACTCGAGGGTTAAAACATTTTAGGAAACAAATCATTTACAGAGTAAATTCAATATTAGACAAAATATAGTTTCTTTGACCCCATTGTGTCAAGGAGTCATTCTTAGGCATGCTTTAATGGCATTCGGTAAGACATAGACAGAGGAGAGCTGTACAACAACTCAACTTTCTGATACGCGAGAAATCCTCGTACCAGTGAGGGTTAATTTGGCAGAGGCCTTTTGACACCTGCTCCTCTCTTACTGATGAGGGCAAATGGTCGGCTGCTTTTAATGGGACCAGCTTATCTTCAAAGGCCCACTGACTCTTCCATGCATGGCAGTGAGAGAGGTGAAAGAGGCTGGAAGTGTAGCCTGCCAGACAGCTTTTACATGCCAGACTGAGCACGAGGGGGACCGCAGCGCAACAGTTTAACCTTTAATCTGAGCTAGTGGGTAAGGGGTACTGGCACTTGTCCGAGTGTAAACACACCTCATCTTGACTCAAGCTGCTTGAAATTAAAACGTGTTCACCCTCTACTTGGCTGTTTATTACATTTAAATAGGCAAGTCAAACCATCTTGACGGTGGCGCTGCTTGATACTCATGAGATGCAACCTTGGTGAGAGTATGAGGTAGTCATTATTTCTCCACCTGAACAAAGGCAGATCTCTTCTCTCCAGTCGAACAGGGTAGCTTGGTTTGGATGTTGTTATGGCTTTTGACAACCATGATCAGCATTTTATAAGGCGAAGCAGAGAAGCTATAAATCTAGAAAAGATGTAAAATTGGAAAATAAGTGTAAATATCAAAAGTTAAAATGTAAGAAAAATAGAGGATACGGTCAGTTGCTGCCATCTTGGCACAGTCACTTTGGTGATGATGGTAATGGAGTGAAATCCTCCAGGAGATGATTAAGGAAGAGAGGAGCAGCAGAGGAGCAGAAAACACAGTCTGAACTGCTGTTGGTGGCAGCAGCCAGATGACGACTTTTGTTCCTTTGCCTTCCTTTGCATCTGAGGATCTCCATCATCCCTCTCTGCAGTCCAAATCTGGGATTTTTTTTTTTTTTCTTTTTTTTTACAACAGCACACACTTCTTGGGACTCTTTTTTGTGACAGGATACAACACTGCTCTCACAGCTTCAGCAAACACCTCCCTGACGCCATCCTGCAGCAGAGCAGAACACTCCATGTATTTCACAGCCCCAATCTGCTTGGCGAGGGCATTCCCCTGCTGCTGGGTGGTAGGGACCAGGCCCTGCTCCTTCAGCTTCTTCACTGTTTCTGTATCTCCTCTCAGGTCCCTCTTGGTGCCCACCAGCAGGATGGGCACATTTGGGCAGTGGTGAGACACTTCAGGGTGCCACTTGTGCCTGACATTAGCATGGGAGGAGGGGCTGCCAATGGAAAAGCAGATGATGAAAACGTTGGTCTGGGGGTAGGAGAGCGTACGAAGGCGGTCATACTCCTCCTGGCCTGCTGTGTCCCACAGATTAAGGCTGACGGTGCGCCCGTCGACGCTCATCTGAGCACTGTAGTTGTCGAACACTGTGGGAATATACTCTTCTGGAAAGGCATTGGTGGTATAGGAGATGAGCAGGCAGGTTTTACCCACTGCCCCGTCCCCCACCACCACACACTTTATGGTCTGCATCCTGCCTACGACCACTGGGGCTGCAGCACCTGACAACACAGAAAAAGGAATTTAAATGCCGCACACACACAGAGGCCAATGTATAAGGATGGCGAAACCAACAATTACAGAAGGGGAAAAATGCCGACAGTAACTCGGGGTCAGCTGTTTGTAGAGCTCAGTTATTTTCACAATAAGCAGACAAGCTGAGGGCCGCCAACTTCAGCTCATCGACGTAATTAACGCTGCAATTAAAGTCTATATTTAACAACCTCTACTAAGATTTCCATAGTGGACCTTGAACAAATAACAACACCTTAAACGGAAGTGAGACGTCTCTTTTCACTCGCTTTATTATCCCGGTCTGTTCACTTTTGATACTAGGCGTTCCCCCAGTGGCTAGCAACAAGCTAAGGAACTAGCGCGTCTGGTGGCTAACAAGCGAGCTAGTTAGCAAACAAGCTGAAAGTTCATCTGCAAAGCTACTTCTCAAAAAGTTATGTTTCTGGACAAATAACCCCCATCAAGTAACTCGAAAATGTTCTCAAATCTTTTAAAACATGTTTCAGGAGTAGTTATTAGCTTGAACCATTACATTTGAGAGATTTTGTGACTTACCGCCACTTAGCTTTCGATCTCCTTTCGCTTGGAATAGTCAATCACAGCCGCATCCGGGGAGCTGTCCATTACGTAAAGACCGACGCACGGAAACAAAGCAATCTGGTAATTGTAGTTTTATTTTGTGACTGTCGTTCCATGACACTAGATGGCGGTGCTAAGCTTCTACTTCTGCGACCACACACACAGGTCTATACATACTCATGTATATATCCAATATATCTAGGACATATATATATATATATATATATATATATATATATAGGACATATAGGCCTATATGCTTTTCTACATCTATATTAGATATTTAGTTTTTATTTATTTGTCAATTTTATTTCATAAAAAAAAACAATAAAGTTAAGAAAAACAAACAAACATAAAATCTCAAATTTTGAATGAAAAGGAGCAGAAAGAAGATTAATCTTATAATATCTGCCCCTCTTTTACAAAACATGAATTCAAACAAAACAGAACACTTAATTCAAAAACAATTTAAATTAAATTAAATTGGCTGCAGGCAAACACAGCCACTGGCAGCATATTCAAAAATATGTCAGACTTTAAAAAATCTGGCGGGCTCAAGCATCATACCAAAAAGTACTCTGGGCACCAACTAAAATTTTACCCGGTAATTGAGGACATATAGGCTACAACTGCTAGATTTATGAATGGAGTTTGCATATTTATCTCCCTCCAGCAAAAAGAAAGTAGGCCTATGTCCTTAATTTGTCAAAATGATGTCCAATGATACAACTTTCATTTCGAGTGACCCCTTGGAGGCAGTAATTATTTTTTATAGAGTACACTCTGTCGTGTCAACACCATTGACCCTAAAACCTGCCCCTTATTTCATTTTGCTGACCTCTCAGTTAACACTTCAATCCAATTGTCAAGCCTTGGTATGACCATTATGCATGTCAAGAAGGGTCTGAATGCATAAACCCCTACATACCATTTGTTCTGACTTTACCCTTACTCTTGAACTTGCTTCATTCTCACCACTAAATGCCACAGTGTCACTGTTGTGTGTGTATAGAAACAGGTCATAAATACCCCATCTCTTGTCTTGTGGACCTCATGCGAGCTCTTTGGTCAGCACCGGCCTTAAAGCCCATATATCACTTATTCACCTTCAGACAAGATCATTATTCTCACCAAGCCAGTGCTTTCAATCAATATATAATATAGAAGGCAGCTAAAAGAGGGATTACTTTAGACTACTCTCTCCTGCACCCCTGGAGACCTGTTGATGATGTCACCTCTATACACTGAGGCAGGTTCAGAGGCCAGCGCTGACCGACAACCGGACACTCAAGAACACAAAGAGGCACCGGTTTATTGCCTTTCCCAAGAGGTTCTGGCGTCACTGCAGCCTATAAAAAGAGAATTCCCACTGGGCTCATACACCCACAGCCACCCTCTACCCCAGCCCTTGCACCCCTCTATTCTGCCAGGAGATTCCCCGGGACGTCTCTAGCATTTCCATGACAACAGACGCTGACAGAGATGGGGGTGACTGTGTCAAGAGATGCAGCGAGAGGCAGTTCATTTGAGAGGGAAATGATAGAGAGAAGAAGACTCAGGACCGCAAGAAACAGGAGCAGCAGTTAATGAGGAAGAGTGGGTGCTCTCAAAGCTACTAAGCTTGAATTCAAAAACAACAAGTTATTTAGCAACAAAACAGACACTTTGATGAGCTTTTTAAGAGAAGACACTTATATTCATATTACGGTCTTTATTCATCATCTCTTTTTTTTATCAAACCACATAATACAATGAACAACCAATGCTATTCAATAAAGTTATAGAATCTTTTCACATAAAATAACAAAAATTACAGAAGTCGTCTCCTCGAAGCCTCTTCTTCAGTTTGTAAAGTGCATCAGAACAATGAGACCTCTCAACAAGGGGATTAACAGTTCAATATAGTACCGAGTTCGGGCCAGTTTGTAAGGCAGACAAATGTGAGAACACAGCGGTCTCTAGGGGTAGGAGGCTCACAGTATGCAAAACATTTGGGCAATTTATTAAAACCAAAAAAACTTCCTTTTTTGATACTCCAGATTGCAATAGTGTCCCAAGTTACAGTTCTTACAAAGCATACTTGTCAAGACAGGCACACAGTATTGTCACTTTTTAGTGTTTAACAGACGCTAAATCAGTGTTGACCTGTTCAACATGTGAAAATGACTGTAGTCTAGTCTTCTTGTAGTGTCCTATCGCCTGCAAAGGACACAACTGTGAGCAAAAGAGGTAGGATTTGCAGCATCTACTTTGAGTTTGTGAGATGAAGCAGATGTGATGAAAATGCCCCCATCGCTTTTAGTGCAGCTCCATTTCACATATTGGAAACCCAAGCACCCAGAAATACATGCACATTTGAGAGAAGCTGAATTTAGAAGACCAGAAATCTGACTGATGACTCACACTCTTCATGAATATTCATCTGAAATTAAAACTGGTTTGAAGAAACATCCAAGGACGCGGATCCAAACAGAAATGAAAAGGGTGAAAACCCTGTGCAGTACAGGCACTTGTTCACTTCCACAGCGGCTGTGCTGCAGCAGCTCGAGGCATTTTGGGAATACGTGACGCTGAGGGTATTTTAGAGCTAGTAGGAGAGCTGCTGGTGCTTGTTGTCTTGGCAGTTTTATTTCGAGCAGCAGATATGACTGCCGTGCGGATAGTCTTGGCTGTGGCAGAGGACGGGCTGTGGGCAGTGCGCGGCTGTGAGGGTGCCTGAGTCTCAGAATTTGGAGCGACACGTTTGGACACCCTTAGAGGAGTCCCTCTGATGAAGGCTGGCTGGCTGCTACCGGAGATTTTCTCTGGTAGGGATCTTTCCGAGGTCCTGCGGGTTAAGTTGGGCTTTTCAGGAGTCTGTTGCTCACTTACAGTTCTCTCTCGTGTGCTATGACTGCGCTTCCCTTCTGTCTGAACAGCAGCTGACCGCGTGATAGCAGAGGAGCGCATCGATATGCTACGAGGAGTAGACGGCCGACTGGGTGTGGGTGGTTGAGCAGAGGTTGGGGCTCCATTTGAAGGCTCAGTTTTGGAGCGCACCCTGGGAATCCCTGTGCCATTGGAAGGTCCTGCACGGGACACAAGGCCCCTTTTAGCCCCTATTCCACTACGCACAGGGGTCTTCGAGGCTCGAGGATCTTCTTTTGATGTAGGAGTTCCTGGAGTTGTCGCCTCTCGGAGGTCAACCTCCCTCTCTTTCCTCCACTTGGAGCAGAGGCTGGGGGCAGGCCGTGGAAGCGGGGAGGTCGGCGGTGACAAGGCGTCGTAGGATCGGAGGCCTTTTACCAGAGTGTGGCACTCCAGTGATTCGCCCACTCTGGAGTACGGCTGCGCCATCTCTCTCTCAGGACTTGGCAGGGCTGAGCACTCCTCAGGCTGTGATTGGCTGAACTCTGGTAGACTGGAGTGCATCCAGTTCTCCTCCACTGGTGTGGACACCACTTTTGTGCTCGAGTGCTTTTTTAAACCCACATCAGGGGAAGAAAGCACAGCGTTTGTTGTCCTTGTGGGTGTCTCTTTTGCCGGTGGTTGGGGCTGGACCCTCTCTGGAGCATTCATTGATGAATGTGATTGGCTTTCAGATTTGTGGTGCTTTAACGACCCTGCACTTCTTTTACTTTGCGCAACTGTTCCCCTTGTGTGAGGAGAACAAGGTAAAGACCCCTCAAAACAAGGCTCTTTAGCTTTACTCTGGATAGATACAGTACTGTCTGTCACTGGCTGGCCGATTTTTTGTCCAGAAGTGGAGGTCTGTGTTTTGACACACAGGGAAGGCGTATCAGGGGGGATAGCACCAGACTCAGGACAGGAACTGGGTGAAGATGAAGCACTCATTGAAACCAAGTTTTCATGTGAAACCTCTGATTCTTTCAGAAGTGCTGCTGCCTTCGGTTGGCCTTGCAGAACGTAAGAAATGCTCTCAGGTCCATGATGCTTCACTGTGAAGCCACTACCAATCTGTGAACAGCTAAATGTAGCAGCGTCCGAGTCCTGAACCATTTCCTTCCCCCAGCTTGTCGCTTTGCTGCGCTGAAACCTGCTCCTCCTACCCAGAAAGGTTTCTCTGTCAATTGGGGAAAATGCGTCGTCAGTCTCTGGAGAGCTACAAAGCACAGCAGAGGACTCGTGGTCAGACGAGCTGTTGGAGTGATAACTGGTCGACGTCGGGCTGCTGCCAAGCTCAGGGAAGCCTTTCAGCATGGAAGAGTTTTGGAAATGGGTGTCTTTGGGGAGGTTCTGGGAAAGTCTGCGGGAGTCGGAGCTTCTCAGGCTACGTCGACTCCAAGTGTGGCTCAAATTCTTCTCCAAAAGTTTTTCCAGTTCGTCTTGGTCTCCCTGACTCTGAGGTTCTCTGGCTTGGCTGAGGCTGAGGTCCAGCCCCGTACAAACAGCCAGAGAGCGACGCTTTTCCCCAATCTCACGTTGACGTTCCAGCCGTTTCCGTTCCTTCAGTTCCCTCTCTGCATTTTCCTGTAAGGACGGGATGGAATCATTAAGTTCCAATTTATTCATCTTTCTCTTAGTGACAATTGTATCTAATCCACAGACAAGTCCCTCAATTTCTAAATCCTACCTGGACAGCTCTCTGGAAGCGGTGGCAGAACGAATGGAAGACCCTGCAGGCCTCCTCCACGTTGAATGTGCTGTCATCTTCACAGAAGAACTCCACCAGTGCCTGACTTGACATCCTCATACCTTCTACTTCATCCTCTGCCTCCTTCAGACGTTCCTCAGCCATCTGCACGCAGACACAGATGACACAATTAACCTTTAAAACAAGTTCTATGCATTTGGACTCCTGCTTACATTCATTGTTCTGCATAAACCTATTTTAGGATTTGATTGAGTTTTTAAATTAAAGAGACTGTTGAGTGTTTTATACCTCTAAGAAAGGTTTTGTATGCTGCTGGGTCTCTGCCTCAGTCTGGATGTTTGCCTTGAGGGATGCCACTCTGCTTTTTAACTTGGATAAGTCCTCAAGCACAGACTCCTCAGACAACCTGCAGAGCAAAAGAGGGTATTCGATGAGGGTAAGAACTTTTCAGAAATAGCTGAATCATTTACATTCATTTAGAAGACATCTCTGGTAATTACACTGTTTTAAGGTGTGTTTCATAAACTGTTATCTATAAACACAAAAAAAAAGATTGCACTGCATGAATTGTTGTACTTTTCAAAGCAGAATAGGGATGGTCCTCCTTTAGACCCATGCAGAGAATCTCAAATATTGGCTCTGAGTTCCAATGTTGTCATGACCCAGTTTCACTCACACAGCTTGCTATTGCTAACAGCTGGGCCCCTTGTTCTGACACATGAATGCAGTAGATTTACATTACAGCAGGATGGGTGTATTGATGCTATTAAGTTTGGCTTGTATATTCTTGCACAGTCAGTGTAGGATCTGATGAGGTTTGGGAAGAGACTGACCTGGAGGCGGAGCCAACATGGCCTAGTTGGCTGGGAAATGACAGTAAACTCTGGTCCTTTTTCACAGCTTCCTGTGGAGACAAACACAAATGATTATCAAGCCATTGTCTCAATAGAAGCACAAATGTTGATAAAATCATATGCTCTGTGGAGCGGTCTGGCCTCAGGGGCTTAAAAGGCTTCTGTTGTCCGATCAAATGTGGTCAGAAAGTTCCCTTTCTTGCAAAAACTATGATTTGAGTAATTTCCCAATTTTCTTTTTCAATGGTGATCAAATCACACATGTTTTCTCTTACTCCTCTAACTGAAGACTGCTTCACAAATAGATCTTTTTAAAGACACAAACTCACTTTAGCACTCAGTGAACTTTTTTCTACACCCACATTTTAAATCTTACCATGGCAACAAAATGTAGCAGGTTCATGCCCGGCTTGTTGGCTTTGGTGTCAGCCAGTTTGAGAAGCGATGAAATCCGGAAACCAGCGGCATTCCCAGCATATCCACCCTGAGAGGCAACACACAAGGTCAGAATAACACTCATCTACACACACAGACATTGTGTCACAGTTTTAAACAAACAATAATACAAGATCCAGGTGCACCATCAGAGTGACACGCCTGAACACACACCCAGACCCCACAGCGAACTGTGTATTGTATCCAGATGAAAGAACTGAATCAGCTTTGTAAGGCTGGAGAAAATAAAGAAAAATTGGGAAGTATAAAGGAGCACTCACAGCATTCATATAGTTTCCTGCTTTCAGCACCAAACGTAGGATAGAGTGTAATTCAGGACAGCTCAGCAGTTCTATGAGTCAGAGAAAGAGATTCAGTATTGTACCTCAATGTTGACGAATGATGAAGATAAATATGAGAGCAGCAGACACCAAGACCTTCAAATAAGTAATACATTGTTTAAATTCTAACTTTCCCACTTAAAACCAATTCAAAGTGGAAGCATCTTAAAAGAGGCAAAGATCTCAATCTACATAGAAGTGGGTTGAACGACTCCCTGCTGTTAACTTTACCTCTGGCCGCCTCCCTCAGACATCTGGCTGCCACACACAGAGAGGTCACAGCAGGGTCGAACTCTTGTTGCAGGATCATGGCATCCAGACGTAGCCGAAAGCTAATGGAAGAGGAAAGAGGGGGACGGATGGATGGATGAATGGGTGGGGGTGGGTGACGATGGAGACAAAAAGGCACTTGTGATCAATCATCGGTTAAACAAGCACATGCCATCACAAAGAGAAGCATGCGATGGGGGAAATGTCCTTTACTCATCATTGTGAAAGAGGGGAGTTTTATAGCTTAGACTGAAAGTAAAAGTGTCAGGACAGTACTGGTTTTTTTTAAACATAAATTACCAAATATAGAGATATGGGTTTACCTGGGGATTTCCACTAACAGCAGTAGAAAAAGATCAGGCTCTCCAAGCCAGCTCCGCTCCCCACTGAACTTCCTCAGGCGAGACTCCTGAGAGAGAGCAGATGCTGGTTAAAATCTGCAGAGCAGCTTTGACTGAAAAACAGTCTGGAAAAAAACAACGCGCTGTCAACAGTCAATTCCAATATCTCTCAGCTTGGCCCTTCTCCGGAAACAGACCACATCACACAACATGGTGTAATGGCAGACTCTTGATCATCCTAACCAGAGCCAGATGATGAGTCAGAGGAGAGCGAAAGGGAGGGGGGGAAGGGGTTGTCACTGTTGTATTTGTATGCCAAAAAAGGCACTTTACCTCCTCACTGTCAGGCAGCAGTTTGCAGAGTTCTGTGAGCTTCTCCGCTCCGTAACGGTCCCCAGCACCCTGCCTGATATCTTCAACTATCTCCTTAGCAGGCCTGCAGGAAAAAATGGACAGATTCGTTTTTCAGTATGAAATCATTCTTCATGTGCGATTTATCAGAGCACAAGCATAAAAGTCCCCCAGCCCCAGAATGTTATGAGGAGCGGGGGTTGGTTGACGCCAAACTCCAGTCAAAGAGGAAAATAAAATCTGAGAAAATGTCTCAAAGATGAAAGTGTGATGTCAAGGTGAAAGACCAGAAACCGAACTGACTGACTTTCTGACCTCTGACTTATTTCCTCAGAGTGACACATCTGTCCTCCGTTCCAGCAGTTCTTCATTATCCTCTCCATTATCCCCCCACACCCCATCTTACAAACCATCACACATGCACACACTGTACATTACATGCATGCTACTGTGTGTGGCTTTAATTCTCTAACGTAATGTCTTCATTCAAAGCACAACATTCACATCCATAGTATAATCAAAGTGAGGCTGTTAAAGACATCTAATGCAGAAAACCCTTTGAAAACTGACATCTAACACACTTATTGTGACCTGTGTAATCTGTCCAAACTAGTTCCTCTGAAAACAAAGAAAGAAGAAAAAGAAAAAGAAAAAGAAAAAGAAAAAGAAGGCTATTGAAGAGCCATTTCCTAGACACTGATGATTGCAAATATAAAAACACAGATTTTGTTTAAACTACACCCACAATTCAGCTCTGTCTGTGTTTACAATACAGTGAAAATAAAGTCTTAGCAAGGCAGATGTTTGGGTACATTCACATAATGGCTTTCCCTGCAAGTCTTGACAAATCTGCTCTCAAGAAGAGCCACTCTTTAGTTTAGAGGAGCACAATTAAGTGAACATCGCATGCACACGTGGAGGCATGAATTATAGCATGCGAGCACTTTTTTTTTAATCTCTTTATGTAATAGTTCTACCTGCAACAGTTCAAATGTCATTAAAGACAACATCAAAACATTGCTCACAATGTCTCAGACATAAACCTGTATCTAGGTGTGTTTTAACGATTATTATTAAACAGCACTTTTCATTAGACATACAAGAGGCACAGCTTTGTTCGTCCGGGCAAACATGCTAAACAGGCTTTTGTAAAAGCATGAATAGGGCAGGCTGCCAGTGGGGTGTCTGTCTGCAGGGACTAGCTTTTACATTAGAAACATCTTTGAGGGCACCAGCAGGTGTCAACTCTTGACTCTTAGGGCTAAACTAAGAGCCCTAAGCTCTGCTTCAAGACCCCCACTCCAGCCACCCAGGGTGCATCCTCCCCTGCACCTGTCCCCCTGCAATAAACGTGGATTCCCTCAACCTGACACTTGACTTCCTCTCTCTGTCTGGATGAGGATTCACACTTCTGACACAGCCTGGCATGCACACGCACAGAAGCCCACCCATCTTTGATGTATGGCCACACACTTCACAGACAACTCAAGAGAAGAACTGTTCCCTTGGGCACACTTCTAAACACTTCAGTTTCCTGCTCTTAAACCTACTTTCAGTATTGATTGTTGGTGACCTCCAGGAAAAGTAGACAAAGAGGCTAAAAGCTAAAACTGTTCAATGTTAGCAGATTGACTGATTGAGGAATGAGGTTGGAAATTATCACTCATATCTTGATATTAATCTTTGAAATGGTGAAAAAGTGAAAAAACAAAACAAACAAAACGTTTTTTCAAAGCCCAAATATAATTTCTTAAACTGTGACATTTTGTCCCACCAATAGCAGAATCCCTACAACATAACATTTTCAATAACACTAAACAGGAACAAGCAGCATTTGTCATGCTGGAACCTGCATAAATCTGTGTTTTGCTTTGAAAACAGACTAAACAATCATTTTTGAAAGAGTAGTTGCAGGCCATATTTCTTTTAAATCTATGGACTTAAAGTTTGAACTGAACACAGAAGCTTACATCTTAAACTGGCGTAAAAATATTCCAATGTTCATGCTGCGTTTGGAGTCCAACAGGGAGATCTGTAAAAAAAAGAAAAAGGACACAAGAAGAGTGTAAGAATAAACTTTCTCATCACAGACATGGCAGATACATTTCACTGCCATCCATATAATCTCACCTCCTCTGGGCTGTCCTGTGGAGATCTGCAGCGCAGCAAGGAAGACCTGCGCCTTAAGGTGCCCGTTCTGTCCTGAGGCTTACTGTCCTTCTGTCCAAACAGCTCGTCCAGAGAGTGAAGGTCAATTGGGAACTCATCCTCGTCCTGGGCTGCCCCACTCCACACACTCTTCCTCCCCTCCACCTTCTCTTTAGGGATCCGCTCCCAGTTCAGCTTCCTTAGCCGGCTGCGACGGGCGCTGTCTGTCCGGCTAAAAGGTGAGGAGGAGGAAGGAGAGCCAGGTGGAGGCGGAGGAGGCGGCGGAGGCGGCGGAGGGGCCGGGGGAGGTGGCAGAGGAGCGACCAGCACTGGACGTGAATCCATGGCTGTCACTTCCACAGCGGAGGGAGGTTCAGGGAGTGTTCCATGAAAGGCACGAGGTTCCTTGCAGGCAACACTCAAGTTGATAAGCATAGAGGCTGTGTCAGGATAGTGAGGGAGGGGTGACAGTGGGCCTGCTCAGTCAGGCTGTGACGTATTTACTTCCAGTGACTCAAAATTCAAAGGTCAGTCAGTACTTCCAGCCTGGGAAAAAAACACAAAAACATTCTTATCTCAGACTTTGTCGAACACAAAAAAAGAGAGAGGAAGTGATTTTATCCCAGAGAGTTGCAACATCAGTCGAGTCAGGCGGCTTTAACCTAGGCCATGACCTCACCTGGGCTTTCTGACACCTGGACCTACTCTCCTTTCATTAGCATGACTCGGCTGCATTGGCTGATCTAACAAGTAGTTGCAGCTAAAAATGTAACCTCTGGTTCAACTTTCCATGGAAGTTCAAGGCATTTTGGGGGAAAGTACAACTTGAGCAAGAGGACGTCTCACCCTCTCTTTGAAAAGCTTGTCAAATCCTGTTCAGATTCACCTCACTGCATGCACATACGCCTACACCAAGCACCCTCTCCCTTCTAATTAGAATACATGGAGACACCACGAGCAAGGGGAGATGCACAGTTATTGCACAGTAATATTCCTTCTTCGTTATGAGAGGTTCACGTCTAAAATCTGGTTGTACGCACTTGCACGAGCAAGTTTGAAGCAGGATTAGATGCCTAATGCAATTAGAGATGAGTCAGAGGTTTCAGGTGTCTGGTTCGAGGGCAAAGTCTTCAATCATGACACGGGTTTGCACTTGGCCAGAAAACACCTTCTCGTCCTCGCTCGCGATTTGACCATGAATCACAACTTCAGAGGGACTTGTTTTGGGATAAGCTTGATGCAAAGCTGTTCCAGTGAACGCCGCACGAGCGCGCTGCAAAAAACTGACGCCGTTAGTGATTTCATCCTCCATCATTTCTGGAGATCTGTATCTTCACGAGCGAGAAATGATTTGACAATTCTTGTTTAAGGGGTTTGTAGAGGGAATGCAAAGTTGTGGGGGAAGTGGGCTATGAAGGAACATTTAATAATGCTAAATTAACGCTAGCCATGATCATCGTGTCTTTTTTCTTTTTACTTTCTTATTTGATAATTGATTAAAGGCTAAACAACAAAAACGACTTCCGTGGCTCAGTGGACTCAGTTAGACTTTTAGGATGATCCAATTAAAAAAAAAAAAAAAAGCCTTAAATCAAAGTAAGTTGTATTAGCACTTGTCATGTCCCTGATTCAGAACAACTCAATATATTTATTTCCCTTACCTGACGCAGACGACTTGACTACTCCAGCGAGTTAACCCCACAAGCACCAAGCAGAGTTCACTTTTAAATATTACAGCAAACATTGATTAATGTACGCTTCCATTCCAGGTTGTTGTTTTTTTTCTTGTATCTTCTTTATCGCAGTTACTTGGGTCGCTCCGCTCGCTACAGTCCTCTTGTCTTTCTCAACTTGCAGGGAAACTTCCACACAGTTCAGCGGGAACGCGCAGGCGCGCGCAGGCACGCCGATTTGCGTTGTTGCTACCTCCCAGTTTTCCCATGGGCGGATTTAGAGTTGTCAGGTAGGAGGAGCATACTAAGCTTAATTACGCGTTTCTCCACTTTCAGATTGTTTTGATGGAAATGAATTTATAATAACTTTATCTCGTTAAAAAATAAAATATAGAAGTGTCAGGTTCTCAGCTCATTATACCTTTAATATTCAGCTTCATGTATTTCTATCATCTTTCAGAGATTGTTTTAATGGCATTGATGCCTCACATTTAGCTTTAAAAACTAGTTTTCCAAGCACAGATAAGACTGTTCATGAAAGTTTGCAGGCAGGAGCTACATTGGCAGTCTGATAAGTCTCTATTTCAAACTAATCATCACAGTGGGCAGGGCTGTGATCTGTGATTGGTGAAGGCCTTGATCATGCTAAGATGAGTATGCTTTTGAGAACCTGAGATGGTGAGCAGATGGCTATCAGACATGGGAAATGATTTATACATCTCCTCCCTGAACCTATAGAGTTGGGTCTTAGTGAAAGCCAAGACACTGGAAGCCCCTTTTGGGTGCTGAAAAGGCACAGGTGCTGGGATGTAGAGACCCATAACATCGACCTTTCATCTGAGGTGCTGGAGCGCTCCTGGCCCATGTCACCTGGTGCACCAGAAAGTCCGGCTCAGGTAGCCCCCGTTGATAGACAGACGTCATCAGTGTGGGCTGTGCAGTAATTAGGGGGTTACGACCCGAGAGATCTGGCCATTGTTGTGGCTGTGCAGCAGGGCATGTTATAGTGTACCCGTGCCAGAATAAACCTCTCTCAGGAAACTTTCCTTTCTGTTCACTCACTCTCTTCTCAGAGTAATGTGCACTCCTCAGAATACAAGGAAATGCCACTGTTGAGAGAGGGCAGCTTTATAATCCAAAAAGACCCAAACAACCCTGCACAATTGCATATATTATGCCAGCATTCATGCAGCCAGACATACATCAAGACAGTGATTAATGAAGAATAAGGAGTTAAGTTGGCATCCCTCACTTGATGCACCAAGACACTTCAATTGCACGGAGACAAAACAGTCTGTGATGTGTTTACAGGCCTACTCCCAGCCGTCCCCCTTTTGCATAACACTGAGCTTCAGAGCCAGTGCTTCACTCAGCCAATTCAATCGTGAATGAATGTGCATGAGGGTGTCCATGTGTGTGAGAGGGAAATGTATGGATTCAGGTTAAACTGCAATGCATACATGAAGTGCTGAGAAATAATGTTTTTTTTTTTTTGTTATCAAGCCTTAAACTCACAAAATTGGTGAATCCTAGCGTGTAATTTCTGTGATGCCTTTAGGAAACCTGCTACCTTTTTCTTTTTGATAAAGAAGTACACATTAACACAGCACATCCCATGAGTCTTTAGAGGATCAGCGCTTCAATTTGCTGGTGGCTGCAGCCATCTCTCCTTCATAATCTCACTTTGAAGTCTCAGAGGGGTCACAAAAAGGTGAAGGCTATTAGCTCCCTCATCCTCTAACTTGCACACACATAATGAGGTGTTCACACGTACACAAATAATGGCACTTGTTTTACATATAGTACTTTGGCTACGGTGATCAAGTTCTCTACAGTGACCTCCGCTGCAATTGGTTTTTCACACTGCAGAAGTGAATCCGGATCTACAGAAATCCATACTAAAGATTTTTTACCCAGATGTCCCATTTAAAAAGCGTGTAAAAGTGACTGTAAAACTATTCCATGTGAAACTATTGATATAACAGTATGGGGGACTTGGTGGTGTTATTGTGCCTCTGCTGAGTCTGGTTTGCCTCCTGGATCTTAACTGTTTCCAGGGTGGGGTAAATAGGTCAGTGTGACTGTGGCTCTGCAGGGGTTTTATACACATACACAGACATATCATGTGTGCGTACAAAAGGAAACATGGCATGCATACACCCACCTGGGTCTGATCCCAGACTGGGACAGAAGGTCTGGGGAGGTATTCCTAATCAAACCCAGCTTCCTCAGATCTCTGTAGTCTCCCAGCTGCACTCAGATCACATGCAGTTATCCAGAACAGCCTGACAAGAATCTCTTGCTTTGGTCAGACCGCCAGCTTGATAAGGAGAGACAGCGCGACACAGACAACACAAACACATTCTTATCCTCCTTTTCCTCAAATTCTAGTCTGCACTCAAACTGACTGAAACAGGAATGCTCCATACATGAGTTCTTCAAGTATACCCACTCCCACACATACATATGTTATCAATGATGGTTAAAAGAAAGGTTTCCACTCACTGGTGCTGCTGCAGAATGTGGACTTTGGGGTTCAGAGACAGGCCATTAGGCGATGATACAAACATTATGGAGACAGTAAGATGAGACGGCAGTGAGTCAAAGTTGTCCAGAGAGGAAAAAACCACCGCGACCAGCTCGCCGTGGGAGCTTTCTCTTTTCAGTTTTCATGTCCTTTCAGTAACGTATGCGTTTGTCTTCACAATTTTTTCTTCAAAGTGTTTCTGTCTTCAAAGCTACAGTGAGGAACTTTGATTTGTGTTGTTTTTGATGAACCCTGCGGAAAATGTGTTACCTTTTATGTCTTTGCTGATCTTATAGTGTAAATATGTGACCAGAATCTATCATCCTGCTTTTTTAACAGTCAACCCCATGTGTGTCTTTGCCTTGGAATCTTGGCCATGTATAAAAAAGCTGTTTTGGCAGGGCTCTGGTTATTACCTCATTAGACCAACCCCTTGGCAGTATAGGCATAGAAAACTAGATAGGAATAACTGTCTTTTCACTGATTGTTAGGTTTTCTAAGGTCACATAGAGGCATAAAAAAAATGTCAGACTGTTTCATAAACTCCATACAGGAGCATTAAGGCTTTCCGTCAATTGACTATTACAGTAAAGACTTCCCTCTGTGGGCTTTTGTAACAAAATTCTCTGCAACCCCCCCCCCCCCCCCCCCCCCCCATCTATTATTGAGTGAGCAGACAAGAGGCATTATTGAACTCTATTTCTCACATTGTTTTCGTAGACCATCCTAAGTACAATGCTGACACATTGCTGTGTTTACCTAGCTGTCTACTGTCACAGCAGTTGTAGCAATTGAGGCGTTTGTGTGTGTGTGTGTGTGTGTGTGTGTGTGTGTGTGTGTGTGTGTGTGTGTGTGTGTGTGTGTGTGTGTGTGTTGTAGTGTGTTTTAAAGTTAAAGTCACCAGAGGGGGATGCTTGTGGAGATGCATGTGGTCAGTTGTCCTTGGGTTGTGTCATTCTCTCAGTGTGTGTATGTATGTGTTTAAATTAAACTCAGCAGGAGGATGGGCTGGGAGGGGGGGGGGGGGGGGGGGGGCTGAGGTGCTTGTGGTCAGTTGTCCTTGGGGGTGCTGGGTCGACTCTGTTTGTCTTTGCACATGTGGCCACTAGAGCCACTTCCGACTCCAATTAGGATTTCCTGAGACTCAATAAAGGGGATTATTGGCCTGCAAAAACACTCGCCTGGACTCTCCCCCCAGCTGCTACGGTCATTACACCAGTCAGAACTACAGTCGCACTTCAGTAGAGGCTCACAATGAAACTGTGACGTACAGTGACAGAGACCTATCAGGCCCTTTATTCGCGTTCTTTTCTTGCATCTCTTTGTTTCCTTTTTAGTGAAATGGAAGACTCCTCTTTTATTTGGTCCTCCTGAATGTGAAATGAATCAAACGCTCCATAAATGATGTCAGCGAGGCAATGGAAACCAAATTTCTCGCTAACTGGCCACAAGATTGTGTATACCAAGCTGTGGTTTGGTTGGGCACAAAGCCCCACTTGGAGACGGGAGGAGGGGGGGGGGGGGGGGGGGGGGTCCTGAGCGTCTGCTTGTGTGGCAAGAGTGATCACACAGTTAATATTCAAAGGGCCGGGTCTGTTGTAAAGAAGCCACGAAATAGAGGTTGACAAAGCGCATCGTACAAACAAAGGCTTCTCCCTAAGTAGGCTGTGTATATAGCACGAAGCGTAGTGAACGGATGGGCTTTGCTGGGGTGGTCATGTATGGAGTCTATAGTGAGTTATTAAAGCAGGGCCTCCTTCTCTTCCTCCTCCACCATCACAGTTAAACCCTTACATGCATTCTTAGTTTATGTCTAGATAATTTTTAACTTTTTCCAGGTTGGGAAACTGTTGTACAGGAATGAAAAATGTCTTATTTCTTGCAATTATGATGCTTGAACTCAGATTTACATTTTTTTTAAATATGAACTGCATTTTTTTAATCTGTTGCTTTAATCACTGCAATTAAAGCATTCAGAGGAAAAAACGGCATTATATTCCCAGGTCTTTATCTTCTTATTATTGGTTGTAACGTCTACGTGCTTCATGGTGAGTAAAACCTTGCAAATTCCGTTCTAGATCACCAAACACACACACACACACACACACACACACACACATGCACGTACACACACCCAGTTACTTCAACCATCTAAACCTAATTATTCTCCCCCTGCGTCTCTGTGCCAACCAGTGATGTCACCCACTGAGAGACAGTAGGGCCGTTGGCTCGGTGCCCGTGGGCGGCCATGCTGGCAGGCAAGAGAGAAGAGGAGAGAAGTGCCGAGACGAGGAGGAAGTTAAGAGAAGATTAGCAGTTGAGGGGTTAGCAAAGTAGGAGAATAAGGGGGGGACCCCTGCAATTTTGGCTGGCCCTTGTGCTGGGTATGCAGGGATTAACCGGCTTGCTCTGCTGCTGGACCCACAGAACTCAGCCTCTTTCTCTCTGCTCCTTCTCTGGCTCCGATAAACATCCAACCAACACATTTAAGGCTGAAAGGAAAACATGGAGTAGTTCTGAGGGCCAGGCCCTGAGGGGACTCCCTCCAGGATTAACCTCGTAGCTACCCTTCTTCCCATCATTTCCACTGGCATTCACTGGGCCTGGGCTGAAACCTATTCATCCTCACTAAACTGTTGCATAACAATACAGCCTGCCTTTTGCTGCAGCACTGGAGCTATTGGTAAAACAAGGCACCCTTGGGCCCCCAGAACCCCTGAGCTTAGGGCCCAGTTTCTTGTGTTATGGGGGACCTTTGGAGGCAGGAGCAGTTATGGGAGCGACTGAACATTTAGGGCACACGTCACAGGGGAGGCATTAATGAGAAGCATATGAATTGTTTAGCTTGAATAAAATGTTTGCTAATTGTATGAACAGGGTTATTATATTTCCTGCCAAAAGTTACTTGAGGTCAACACAGCGCTCATCTTTTCCCATGAATAGATCAGTCTGTTAGCTGAGAAAAATGTAAGTTGGCAAAATGCTAGTAAGCTTAGTTCAGTGAACATACGTTAGCTTTGCTCAGTAAAGTGTTTGTTAAAATTAGTGTTAGCGGGAATTAGTTCATTAAATGTGAGTTAAGCAATTAAAATGTTTGTTTTTTTAAACGTTAGTTAGCTTAGTTCAGTGGTCATGCATTTAAAAATACATGTAAGACTTTAAGTTACGGCAAATTTGGTATCTGTTAATGTCCAAATGCAGCTCTTTCATGGTAAGATGGATCTTGGGCAACCTGAGCACGAGCTTACCGCCTCCTGTACTTCAGAGAGCTCATTAAATAACAATCCAAGATACCTGTCTCTGCCCCTTGTCTCTGCGGCTTGACCTACGTGAAGGTTACTTCTGGAGCGCCGCTAGTGAAAATAGTGGTGCTGATATACTGTATGAAATAGAATTCCAATACGTACACACATGCAATTTGAGTTTCCTTTTTCATCATGGCCTCTGCCAACTACCTAAATGTTTGATATTGCAAAAAGCTGATGTTTTTGGTAACAATAGTTAACCTTAACTTCAGTTATCCTAATTAGGTTAGTTCATTAAAAAATAAGCTAGCTCAGTACATGCAAGTTAGCTAAGTTCAGTAATATATAAATTTGCTTTTAAAGAAAGATTAGAAACCACCAAGAGATTGAGTAACAGAACCTGCCACCTGGCAACAAAATATGTGTGTTACTCAATGTTTAACAAACTAGATATAACATGTCTATTAGCAAATTAGGTGCAATTGTAGACAGATTTGTGCTGTCTTTGAACGGTGACTAGCTAGCTTTTTCTAAATGTAAGTAGGCCTATATTTAATCCATTATAAGGTTTTTCTTTAAGTGTTGCTGTGATGATGATTTATAAGTTTTTTTTATACACAATGGCCCACAGTCACCCTAAATGTGACAAACTCAGTGGCAATAGCAGTCAGTGCCACATTTAAACAGCCAGATGATCTCAAAAGCCTTAATGGCGGCAGACAGAAAGAGTGGGAAATGACTTAATGTGGATCAAATAAATGAGAGGACAGCATGCGGTTTATTCAGCTCTCTGGAAATCACGTGCATAGCCTTTCTCCCTTCCTTCCTCTCCTCCCTGACACTGGAAGATCTGGCATGTTTTGGCAGAAGCAGAAAAGAGACGGAAACAAAAGGATGAGTGACCAGTGTGGAGTTGTGAAGGCCAGCTGAGTTATTTGGTCAAAACCCAGCAAAATGGATGGACGGGCTGTTGCTAGGCTGTGCTGTAAGAAAGAGAAAAAACTCTGGCTTAGCTCATTGAAAAGAAGCAGACTCCTGTTTACTCACACAGATATATCACTTTAGAAGTCCTGCAATCACAACCAATTAGTACTATTAGCCACTATTAGCCTACCTCCTGTCATTCTCTTTGAGCATTCAGTAAGCACTTAACCTGTTCAAAGGCATCTTAAGGACTTACCAAGAGTAAGAGAGGGATGAAAAAAGCTGTGGTTGATGGGTGGAAAAAAAAGCAATGCTCATGGAAATTTACAAAGGATGTAATAGTTGGAAATGCACCGCATATTATTTATACAACTAACATTACAAATAGGTCATTCAACTATCTCTTGCTAAACCTACTTACAAATTTCCACTGACACTTATATCTGGACTCTGAGTGTACATTGAATGTTTGTGTACTTTCTTTGCTTTAGAAAACATAACAGTGGTTCAGATTTTTGTTAACTCTCGGGTCAACGCAGTGTCAATACAAGGGCCACACACTGACCCTGGCAACAAAAGCAACACACACCAAAACACACAACTCATACTTTGAACAAATCACACTCCTATTGATCCCTAGCCTGATTCTGACAGCAGTGTATTGTAAACAGAAAAGGTCACAATAGCAAAACCCTATTAAAAATCATTATCCTGCAGAACCAGATATAATTATAGCTTGTGTTTAAACCATTTGGAATTTGGATTAGGAACAAAATGATCACAAGGCATTAAGAGGAAAAGTTTTGCGACTCTTTTTCCCCATCTTTTCCTCAACAAATCCCACTGGTCCTATTAAGAATATCTGCTGTATCTCATTTAAATGATCAGTATGTAAGATATCTACTGAATTAAATTAAACTATCGCATTAGACATTAAGGAAACATGCTTTGTTGAAGTGCTGGCTTCTCTGACAACAATACAGCAGCCTGTATGTCCGTCTATGTTTCGATTACGGTCCTGATGGTCTGTATTTGTTTTGACCAGAGAAGGAAGGCAGTTTTAAGGCGCCCACACACAGCCGTTTTGGACGCCCCTCGGGTTTGCGAGGCATACGGCAAACCAGCAGGTGTTGCAGGTGTTGCAGCGATGGAAGCGGGCAAGAGAACTGGTTCAGCGATAACTGATCCTACCTGACCTAAAAAGCCTCAGAATTTTTCTAAGAAGCGCCATGGCCAGAAACATGGTAAAACTAGGATAAATATTGGAGATTTTAAAAATGGAGAGACGGTAGAATGCAGAAATGTTTCAAGACCGAAGCAGAAGTGGTTAAACACTGAAGCTTCAGTGTCTGCGACGTGGAAACCTGCGTGCTCATCAACTCTATAGGGAGGAGGGAGCGGGGGGAAACAGCTCTCCAATGTTTTGATTTTGGACGGAATTACCCATTTTAAACACATCGTGTCCGAGTTACACATAGCTCCTTTAATTGGGTAATAAAGCTTTGTTAATCATAGTTTATTGTATGGGGTTTTCACACATGAACAAAACATTTGTGAAGGCAAATGGCTGAATTTTTTACCCTGACTATTTCCTGTCTGCCCTCCAAGTAAAACTTTCCATAAAGCAAGGATGGACGGATGCACGATTAGTGCGATCTTTGTGCACAGGATTAAGCTGCTTCATACACTTTTCTACTTGTCAGTATGAAATACCGTTACCAAAGTGTTGGCCTCTGTTGTTCGTCCTACATCCTGGATTTCCACAGCATCATTTTTTATGTCAAGTCTTGCTTCCCCCACCTAAGGAGTTTTGGCTATGTTCAAACAGCTACATGTTTCATTTGGCGACACGTTCCTGCATTGCATTGAAAGTGGACGCTGTAGTTTAATACAGTCAATCATTTAAAGAGTTGTCAGGGTTTTACTTCAATTGGGTTTTTTTCATGAAATAAGTAGATCAGTATATAGTTTTTCCCTTTTTCCTATTTGGTCAATCATGTTGCTACCTATAGCTTACTCTTGATATGTCTATGTACGATTGAAAGTACACATATTGACTTAAAAATATGAAACTTTATTTAATAACTCTATCTTTATCAACTTTCCCTGGAACTGGGCTGTCTTTCATAACTAAAAGACAGCTATGTTTGTGGTTTCAATGTCCAACCATTTCTGTTTCATTCAGAAAGTGCAAATTCAACAATTTCCCACTGTGATTTTCCAGCTTTAAGTAGGTGGAAAAGGAGCCAAGGTTTGAACTTCAGCTCTTTCATTTTCACATTTTCCTTCACTTATGTGTGAACAACTAAGTGTAAATACTTGGATATCTGCAACAGAGATTTTTTTAAATATAATACATCCCCAGATTTAAATGATTATTTAAACAGCTATGCAAACAGTTTCCAGTGAAACCTGGTCTATATGTATCCTTGGTTTTGAGATTTTTACCAGACTGATACTTAAGTGTCTAAAAACTGTAGCTTTATTGTGAACAATGGATAAATTAAGAAAACAGAATCCCTCTCAGGAATAATTGATGCAGTGTCTGGTAAGAATGAAAAAATCCAGAAAAACCGGAATATCAGCCATCAAATAAACACCTTTGTACACAGGAGAAGAATTGCCCAGCCCAGAGACACTTAGATAAACAAAACTTTGCATTGCTGTTTGCTCATCACGTGCATACGGCAGCCGCCTGTGGTTCTGCGTTGTGAAAACTCAGGATGGGCTCTTAAGGAAACAGATTCAAGGGATTATCTCAGACCGGCCCCAAACAGAAACCAGAGAGAGGCAGTATAACAAGATAGAAGTGTAAAGAAGTGAAAAAGCTAAACAGAGGAAGAAAAAGAAACCCATTAAGATATATGTGTTGAATCCCCCAGAGGCTGACGTTTTGTTTGAAGAGCCCTGAGGTTAAAGTCAAAGGTCTGAGGTGAGGCTCAGGGGTTATCAGCCAACGTTTGGGGTAAACTATCATTGCCTCGGTAGATGAGCACTTCTACAGTTAAATGGATTAACTCAGAGAAGGTATTCAGGGGTTAAAACCAGAGAGCAAGCCCACAGAAACACAAACACACAGGCTTTTGAGCACACACACTGTACACCGGCAGACACACTGGGGATTTAATAGCTTGTTGCTCTGGGTGGGGTTGAATGTGGAGATGGGGTGTGAGAGGAAGTCAGAGGGGAGCATAGGTGTTGGACCCTGTCATCCTGTTGTTACTGGTCACACCTGACTGTTGTTCCCCATAGTGTGAAGAGTTAACAGGGGGTGATGTGTTTGTGTATTCAGACCAATGAAGTTCAACAAAGAGGAACCTGTTAATTAGACTATAACCCAAATAGATCGTGGAAATAACATTTTTTGACCGACCTAAGGGCTTTACAGAGACACAACATGGGTACACTGACACACAGATATACCCATACATACACAGACACTTCAATATACACAAACACACATTTATGTGGATAATAATGGCAAGGCACTTGTTTAACGCCTCCCTCATTCAGCATGCTGGGGGATGTACTACAGTGCATTCTTAATGGTCTTCCAACTGTGACCTGAGCAGGAGGTGTGGAAGAGGAGGAGGGGGAGAGGAGGAGGTGGGGAAGAGTTGAAAAGAGAGGGAGGGAGGGAGGCAGTGTTGTTAAGAACAAAAAGCTTTGGCTCAAATCTGTGTCCTCATTGGCCTAATTCCAATACACAGAATGTTTCATTCGCTCATTTGTTTATTTGCCCAGATTTCATCATGAGTTGACAAAATCTGAAGAGTTAAAAATATCAGTTTGTTTCTATTCTGAATGCAGATTTGTTCCTTATTTCATAGATGATAATGGTTGTCAGTATACAGCATATGTGCTGCAGTCACTACACATTACACCCTCACAGTCACCCAGCTTAGCCCTAGCTTCATCATTGTTTTGGTTCTTGTCGCACAGAAGACCCCACAGTGAATTCTGTGTCTCTCAGGCTGCTCTAAGTCATCTCCAGTGACCCGCAGAGGAGTCGCATATGAAACACGACGGTCATAATACCAAGCTCTCGCTGCTGCTGTGATCAAGCATAAACAGAGTACGCCTGATTACTTCCATAGGACTTGGTGACAATATGGGCATCAAAGAAGACGAGGGTGCCACTATGTGGCACATCAGAGCTGAAGGGTCCGGGGGCACAGATCTGGGCACAGAGTGGGTCTTTCATATGAAGGCCCTTGACTGACATGGAAATCCCTTTGAAGTGCAGTTTGGTGAGGCTTAAACCCCAGCTCTGGTTTAACATGTTGAAATGGATCCTTTGTATTTCCACCCAGTGATCACATATGCGTACAGGTCTCACATATGGAGAAACATGGAGGGCCTTTCCCCCCTGTGTGTTGAGCCATGTTTGATTTTCAGTGATCAAAGTCAGACGTCTGAAGGAGAGGCATACATAAAGGATTGTAATGACATGTTTGGGCCTCAAGGTTAATTCTTAGCCTATTTCCCACCAGGTGGTTGATATGGGTGTAAAAGCAGGGGAGGGCCACAAATTGTGCAGCCCCAGTGCTCCACAGGCCATAATAACACAGTGCTCCCATAAAAATAGCAGATAAGCTCAGAGTACTTATTATAGCTGACAGCAATAGTAAGGTCTACTGTGCAGGGCAGTGTTGTGCTCTGGCCTCAGAGTGATATATAAATTAATGAGCATGTCAATCTGTGACAGGTAAGGCCATAAAACTATATTATCCTCAGTATGTACAAAACCACAAACATATTTTTGAAGGCAACAATTGGACATATCAAAATGTTCACATGACATTGATGTAAACATTCATCCAGTACTCCCTCTTCCACTCCCACATCTCCAGGTGCACTGGGCAGGTCGTTACCAAGCAAATGTAATTATGAGCTGGCTGGGTTTAGCATTGTATATAACACAAAGCGGATTTGCTCTAAATCGAGGCTATCCCAAAAACAGGCCTGCACCCATTGCGTACAAGCTTGGGTGTCTGAATTGCTGTCTATGTCACTGGGTCCTTTTTTGTTCCATCTTGTAATAACAGTGTCATAACAACAACCACAACAGCAGGCCTATTGATAATATAACATATATCAAATAACAATAACAAATAGCAGCACTACAATAAAAAAACTACCACATATAATTTAATAGTCAATAAGTAAAAAGTGTATACAATTTATAATATAACTGATAAAAACTTGAAGGATGTATATAAAGATTTTAAAACTGATCATTTCCATCCCATACTATTTATTATGTTTTTTTCAATTCCCTTATACTACTGGGCCAACTCCTCAGTCACCTTCAGTTTTTAAGTTTGTGTTTATAGACTACATATATCCACATGCTTCATGTGTCCATCTCACTTTGTATAAATTAGTAAATAGGTCCTGTTTCCATGGCCAGACACTGAGCCCCGCAGGCCTTCCACACTGTTTATCTGCACAGCCAGAGAAAGAAAGTCACTCAACCAAACTGTAGCAAACATGACAGCAGGGCTGCCACAGTCTCCATTGTCCCTCAGCTAAGTGTCTCTGTATTTGTATTTATTTTTGTTGGCCTGAAATTCTCCCCAAAGTGGCTAAACATTTGGGTCAACATTCGTTATCCGTCCCCTCCATGCTGCTGTTGATATATTTTGTTCTCATTTGGAGCTGTTGGAACAGCCAACATCCTTCAAATCCTTCATGCTGTTGTGTGTTTCTCTTATTTTCAGCACTAAATAATGGCCTCTTATCTGGAACAAACATGCTCACTTGTGGTTGAGTCAGGGCTTCAATCTGAGCCAATATCCATTTCTTAATGTACATCCACTTCCCCTCTCCGGGCTGTTCAGGTCTCTCCGCACCTCTCCTGCTGGTCCAACAACAATATGAGGGCAGGCAAGTGATAAATAGCCTCTGAATTTCTGCCCAAATATTAAATTGGGAGGGTAAATAGATGAACCAAACTAAAAACTGGCTAATAAAAACTGGCTAAGCTAACTTGCTAGCATTGGTTAGCTAGATAAATTAATGTTAGCTTTTAACACAGTTTCCCCTTGTTTCCTTTTAACAAACCCAAAAGGTTGATGTAATGTTAACATTAGGCCTACAGATTTTAAGATAGTGAAATTATTATTATTAGTGTTGATGTTTTGGTAGGCTAGCATAGCTTCCTTAGATTGGGAAACACACACACAAGCTAGCTTAAGTAAGCCTTATCATGCAGTCTTAAAGACTGTTTGCTAAAAACACCAGATATGTTGTAGGCTAACTTTAGTAAAAAAAAAACTAAAAAAACTCAGAGTTCAAGTATCTTATGTGCAAAAACAGTTTTTACATCCTCATGAGTGCATGCATTTTTTTTATATCTAACTCAGACCTTGTTTTTTTTTGTAAGGGTCCTTGAGACAGTGATAACTAAACTGAATGTCTTCACACAAGAAAAGTTAAATAATTGTGTTCTAAATTATCTTAAGACTAAGCTGCAATTTTCTTATCCCTGCATTATAGATTCAATATTGGGTCCTTGTTCTATTTTTTTCTCTGAGGGTAGGGTTTGATTTTCCCCCTAAAAGACCAACAGGTTTTTTTTTTTACACCACACATTTTGTTGGGTTTGTTTGTGGGGTCAGTTTGAGGTCTCTTGATTTGTGCCTGCTGCATCATTGACATGAATTACTGGGACACTTTAATGGAACCAAATATGTCTGCCAAAATGCCTGTTCATTGGCTTGGTTGTGGCCCTTATTGTCCATGCAACGGCACAGTACATTGGTGCAAACATTACACACAACAAAAGGCCTCTATGGGTTCATTGAGTGCTTGTAAACTATGTGTATACTAGTATGTAATCAACTAAACATGGATATTTAATGTGAGTAGTTTCAACATGATTGGTTGTTAAACACTTAGAGTCTTCAACTCTGAGGCTGCGATGTCAAAGGTGACCACCCAATGCCCCCCCCTTACTGACCCTTGTTTCTGCATCAGCAACCCCTGACCTGTCAACCCCGTGTTTCCCCCTAGTTGGTCCCATCTCCCATGGCGCCGTTTCCAGATCTGTAGAAAAAGTGTTAAGAGATTGTTCATAAGAACGAGATAAGATTTAAGTACGACACCTTTAGTATTATACGTAAACACAAGTTGACATATATTTCATCAGTTATACTGCTTCATTCCCAAGCACTAGTGTCTGACCTCGGGCCCAGTTCAATGTCCTCATTGTTTTTATTTCTCAAGACAAAAGTCCCCATGATTCCTGTAATTGTTCAGCAGGAGATAACACAGGAAAAGGAGAGGATGTAATCCTGCGAATCTGAACAGCTTGCAGATAAATACGACAGTTATTCACTTGTTTTGTGACATTTTTGAAAATAACTTTCACTTTTTGTTGTTGGTGTTTGGAGGACAAACCTTTCCTTTCCTGAACAGTAATATTGGACACACACAGTAATAGATTTCCCTATCTGTTCTTTTTTTGGCCTTTGACATTACCAGCTGAACCGCCACAGCTGAGCCTGAATGCCGCCTCATGCTGTCTCCTTACTGAGTAAAATTACTCCTCAAACCTAAAAAGAGCCTAGTACGAGAACTGTACAGACCTTCCTCTAAAAACCTGGTTGTTGACTAATGACTGCTGATGAGTATTTAATGTTCTTAACAGGTTTTTACTTGCAAGATATAACCTGACAGGTTACTTAAAGGTGTGTAATGTGCAGACAGTGGTTAATGACATAACTGTCAGCAACATTGTTTATCAGAATAGATTGTCAGATTTCAGTGCTTTGTTGTTTTCAGTTTGTGGATTCAGCCCAAAATTCACCTTCATCATTTTTGCTGCGACATGACAATTTATCAAGAGGAGGTCAGAGCACCTCCAATAATTATCAGCTCTGTTCTTTCTCTTCATGGTCTCCCTGCGAGCATTAGTGTGTGTGTCGCATGTGGGAGTGTAAACTTGTCTAAGATGTGTTTTATTGCGCCGGGCGGTGAGGGCAGTGGATGTGGTAGTCGACAGGCAGCAGTTACGCCTTTTCCTCTGGACTCCTTCACTGTTCCTTCCACAGCCGCTGCGGTCCAACCCTGTTTCCGACCTATGCTGAGTACACACTGACACACACGCAGAATAAACACACAATTAGGCAGACGTGATTGCACATGTACACTCCTGCACATGCAAAAAAAAAAAAACATAACGCCCTGTTAATCTCTTTAAGATCCAGGCGTACATGAGTCAAAATCAACTTATGAGCAGTTATTTTAGACTGACAATATTTACAAAATGCTGTCCAGACTTTTCCTTCATACTTACACTTAAATTAAGTGTGTATTGTACCTTGAAATGAGACCCAGTTTCCGCAATATTTCTACAACTCTGAGTGTCATATAAACAGGATATGTACAGAGGAAAACGTCAGGGTGGGAAAGACAGAGGCAGGCCAAGATTGGAGGTAAACTGTTGAAAAAACTGCATGAACAAATAATTGTACAGAATGGAGAATCCCTATGTGGGGAAAGGGCAAATAAACACATCCAAATGAAAAAAGGACTCCATGCCGGACCGCATTACCCATGCATTGTGGCTGTAAGTCAAAACAGGTGATGGTGGGTTAGATTGAATATTAAACACAAACACATCACAGTTCAGAAACCCTTCTCTGTGCTGCTAGTGCTTATTATTATTATTATGAAGCTTATCTCCTCAAAGTTGGTCTAATCCTTTATTGTGGCATAGTGTGCAGTTACATAACTTGGATCTGCATCAATAAGACAGAGAGGCAAAAGTTCTCACACACAGAGGAAGACCCCGGTAAGATGGTCATGACGTCAACCTGTAATGCGCACAGGTGCAATAAGTCGAGTTCAAACACATAAGCTTCTCCTTTAGCCGCTTATTCGAAAAAAGGGCAAGTGGAGACCTTTGGTTTTTAGGGTGAACAGTGGCGTATTGTACCCTGAGCCTGGTGATTTCTACACCCCAGTGGTGACCTTCTTTCCGGACAAAATGTTCCCCTCACCATGGCTGACTCACAAGGTACGGCTGATTATTACGCAACCAGTGTGGAGGAGAGAGGCTACAAGAGGGGAGTGTGGTTTGTAATGGATGATCCATTTTTCTGTATAAAGGGTCTCACAAAGTGGATGACTTCTGCGTGAGAATGCGTGGGACACAACACAAGTCCTATTTGCACAAGGCTGGCCACAGGTCAATTATGCTGTAACTATCAGTGGTGGGGAAAGCTGTTTGAATGATGTGGAGGGGCCAAGAGAGAAAGCAAAAGAGGCAGAAACTGGCAAGTGAATGGTTTGAAACACAGAGGAGGTCATATAGAACAGATGGGGGTTTGTTTTTAGGAAACAGGGTGTGTAAGTACATAAGGCCCATTGAGCTACGTAAATGTCTCTACCTGTATATCAACTGAAATCACAGTGGCTTTAATCCCTATACAGCATATAATCATAAGGTTCACTCTGGCAGCTTATTCTTAATTTCAAGGATGTAAGTTTCCACCTCAACATAATCTTAAACAAACAAAATGAAGGGGCAACAACAAGTGTTCTGTTTACAGTGGACAAAGAGGAGAGAAACGTCATGTTGGAGAACTTCCAACAATAACTCAAATCTTAGCAAGTGTATTTTGGGTCATTTCTAGAAGTAAAAGAAAAATCATTTTTGATACGTCCACATCTTATTTCAAGATGGTACAAGCAAAGAACGAGGCCTGAAATGCTTGCAATGAGTAAAAAAAAAAGCTGCCAATGCAGTTTTACTCGATGTCTTTATCTTTATTAGATCTTATTACTTACATTTTATTTCAAGACACTCAAGTACATTTTTGTTGCTGCATTGTAAGCTATTTTTACTCGTTATAAGCAATTCATAGCTCATATTTTGTGATTTTTTTTACAATGAAATAAGACATTAATCTGGATTTATACATGTGAACTGGGTTAACATAAAGTGTAATGAGATCATTTCTAGAAATGAGACAAATACACTTGCTAACATTTCATTAGTGCCATGTTAGTTTCATTTTGAATTAGACAAATAAAACAATGAAAGGCCTTCAAATAGATGATGAATCCCTACACAATTGAGTTAATGACATCATAAAACAAACTGAAGATAAGACACGGGGATAACTTTTTAATGCAGACTCCAAGTGGTTTAACAAGCAAGTGAACGCAAACGTCACGCTAATAAAATAAATTAAAACAAGCCTGGAGAAAAGAGTGGTGAGCTGAAAAAGAAACAAAAAAAGTAATAAAGGACTTGAAAGCTGAGTTGTTTTAAAATGCTAGTGATTGTGCTCATTTTCAAGCTGCCTGGTCTAAAGCAGCACACTGGTTCACAGAGGGTAAAATACAACAACAACAACAACAACAACAACGACATCAGAAAAAAACAACACACACATCCACGTAAGCAAACAGGAGGGCCTCTCAGATAGTCCAGGACCCAAGCCAGCCAGGGGGAGCCTCGTCTAATCCCCTCCTACCCCAGACATCCCGTCTCTGGGATTGCAAACCACTCGATGCCCCCTCAGGTGGATCTAAATGAGATCTGGCAAAGCTGGGATCAGTGGAGTTTTCCATCCAAGGAGACTTTTTAACCTAGGGGATTTAGTCTAAACCCTGGGAGAAGGCATATATTCACCTTTAAATTTCTCTGCTACATCTCCAGTGACCTCCTTAAAATGTGAATGGCGAAAGAGTTTGACCAAAAAGGCACCACTCTCCTGGAAAAGGGGGAAGTTTAGGGGAGAAGCTTGGGAAGCTGCGTTATGGTGACTAGGTTTTCAGTTCATAAAGATTCCAAGGCGGTGAATAAAAGCAAGAATCGGGGTTGGAGAGGGTGTCACTCAGCCGGTTGTAATTGATAGGAAAGAGTGACAGCTGCTGTCATGCGAGGTTTTACCAGGTCCCCCTGCACTGCCACTCTCGAGGAAGGAGAGATGCAGGGAAAAGAGGTTGAGCAGGGTGAGCTGAGAGGGGTCAGGGGAGTCAGAGGGATGACAGGTGATGAATGCAGAGATTTAAAGGAGGCACCAGACAGGCCCCGACACCTTCACTGCAAGCTCCAGTCCTGACCTGTTCCTGCTCTCTGACACTGATGGACACAGAAACAGACAGGGTTAAAGTATTAAGTAACTTTGTTGTATGTCTGTTTTTTACCCCCACCTGTGCCAAATGACAGATTAGCATTAAAAGGTAACTTCAAACAAAAGAGAACAGTTTATAAGAGTGCATTTTTCTGCATATTTGTGTTGTTCAGACACAACTTCCAACCGCAAAATGTGTGGCTATAAAACATCAGTCGGCACCTGACATATGTCTTAAATAAAGGCCAGGAGCATGAATCAAACTGCTAGTACCCGGTGATTAACCTGGTGTGCAGCTAGAAGTCTAACATGTACCTCTACGACTGTCTTTAGAGTTTCTCACAATGTGCACTTACTCTTAGTACACTTCAATTATGTGACAACTCAACTCTGACAAAATAGGGACTGTTATTCTCCACATCCCACTGATCTTAAAGCTGCTAACATACAAATGTGACTCATCTGCCTCTTACTGCGTTAGTGTGTCAACAGTCTCAAAGGTATACTGTATGTCGGCTTACACTGCAAAAGCAAAGATGCTCTTTAGGAAATGCCTTCTCTCTCTATTTCTTTTTTTTTCTGACAGTCTGACAGGGGGATAGATATGGATATTTGCTTTGCTGCAGGTAATCGGGCAAAGCAATAAAGAGTTGCACTCACACAGACATGGTGGTCGTCTTCTTTTTCTGTCTCTGATTTCATCTAAAGCTTTGTCACGTTTATTTTATAATAAGTTTAGCTGTTAACTGGATTTTTTTTTCTCATACTTGCTTTCTGTGTGAAATACAAAGCTCCAGAACAAATTCAAAAAGTTCCCAATCTGCTTCCTCTTTTCTATACAAGCTGAAATAATAATATATACTACTATATACTATGGAAGAGTATTTCTTTATAAGATGCTATGTCAATGCAGCACTAAGTGCAGTTCTTTAAAGCTCCAGTTTCTCGTTATGTCTATTTCCGCGCCCCCTTGTGGACAAAATGGTACCTCTTCGCTGATTTTATCCTGGTCATGTGTATGTGTTTACTGATGAAAAATCATCAGTAAACACCATCGTTCTTTTAACAGTCAAACATTTGAATCATTGTGATTCGTGCTCTGGAAAATCTAAACAAAAAGTCTGTTTGTGTAGCGTTGAGGAACTCACTTCCTCTATAACACCTATACTCACTGGAAGTGGTTACGAGCATTAGAAATGTCTATCAGTGTTGTCGCTGATGATCTTGTTTGTAATTGAAGTTCATAAAAGGACGTCAGTATTAATTTCAGTTAGTTTCATAAACAGATAAAAACTCCAGGATCTTGAACTTATAATCATAATTTTGGTTTTGCAATGTCAACACCAGAAAGTGAAATTTAACTGCAAAAATCTCACTTTCCGGCACATTAGGAAATGGAATAAACCCTTTTTTCTGTTGGTTCCCTGAAGGCCCGGTTTATAAATTCTATTACACAGCTACAAAGAAATTGATCAGCAGGCCTAAAACTGTAGATGTATACTGAGATACTTTTCCATGATGGCTGTTCCAGATGTGTGTGAGAAAGAGAAAATATAAACTATAATACTACTAATATAAAGACACAACAGGATTTCCTTTATGAGTCACTGAATTGGCTTAAGCATTAAACTAATGAACAAAATATCTCCCTGTGTATCCCAAAGCAACCCCATTCAAGTTTCTAGGAAAGCCATCCAAAACATGACAAATAATGTGGGTCATCAATTTGAATTGGATCTTATCCTAAAATAAATGGGCTGAAATAATTTAGGCTACTCATTTGGTAGCAGAATATGACCCAGCAATTAAACAGCAACAACAAACTCCCAGCATCTCCAGGCTATGCTGAGATTTTAATAGCGACCGGTCTAAATTGACCTGTGAGTGAATGAACCTCTTGCTCTCACGTGCTTCCGAAAATAGATTGTGTGAAAGCAGGGTCTGTTATGGAGGGCTGTTGGCGACCCTTTAGGCAGGAGAAGATGTGGTCGCCCCGACTGCGTTCCTGGTGACTGTAGCCTGCACAAAGATAAAGCATGTCAGATGCAATTGCCATGGACACAAAGTGCCCATGACATCATTTTGTGCACAAGTGACCGCAAAGCAGTGTGAAGAGTGAAGAGAGCAAAGTGTGGAAGAGTACACAAACCCTGCACCCTATGCATGCTTTGAGCACACAGAGCAAAGCCAATATGGGCAATGATGTCAACCATTTTCCCATAGTGAGACCATGGGGGGAAAAAAAAGAGCCCCCTTTTCAACATCTTCAGGGCAGAATGGCACGTTAATGACTGTCACTTTGTGGGCCACGTCCGTCAAACTATAAGGTCAGCATGAATGAACTGAACAGATTCATTAGTTGGAGAGATAAAGGGCAAAGCAAGGGAGAAAATGAGTGCCTGTTTTGCCTATAATTTTAATGGATATCATCAAAGATGTGCATTCAAACTGTTAGGTTACTCAATATTGAGCCTATGGTTTGTTTCTGACAAAAATGAGAAAGAGCTCAAACATAGTGGCAACAACTATCACTTTTTTAATACAACACAATATCAAAACATGACCAAAGAAATGATTGTGTGACTTCAGATCAGGTAGTAGATAAAATAAGTTCGGACCCTACAAAAAACAAAAAAACATGTAACGCAAAATTCAGTTTGAACCATAGACTGTAAATATCAGGTTTGAACCCACTTCTCAGAAGGTCCAGAGAGGTGCAGAAATCCTCCATATAGTTTACAGAGGTTGCCCTCTGTTGGTGATTATGAATATTGCACAGAGGCCCATAAACTGTTCTGCAATGGCTGAATCATGATATATATATATATATATACATATATATATATATATATATATATATATATGTATATACATATATATATATATATATATATACATATAGTTGTTTTAAGTCACAATAAATGTGATGGGTAATAAGGTTTGAAATGCACCTATAATGGTTTACCTGAATGTTGCTTTTCAATAAAAATGTCTATACATTTTGGAAACAATTTTATTGAAAATACTGCTCATCCTATCAATCAAATAAAGAAATATATTACCCAACCTCAGTACCAAGTACTGTCTTCTGAGTTATGTTCTATTTAATGAATCTGTCCCTGGCCTATAAAGTCCCTACTGCTTAATGAAGAAACACAAGATGTGCATGTTCCCTTTAGAAAACAGTATATGCAGCAATAAAGGCCTACATTATGCTTTTCGTGATCATTTTTCTTACATTCCTTTTGCTGATTGTAAATAAGAATGATACATTAACTTAAGCTTAAAGCTATTCATTTATTATTAAATTATGATAATTATTATTTCAAATTTTAGGTTTAATTGAAATAAACATGAGAAAATAATAACCTATTTATGAGATAACCTAAGACTCAAGTTAAAATGAACCAACATTTTGGTAGAATATTCAACTAAATTATGTGGTAGGCCTCTAAATAACCCAGCAGTATAGTTACAATTAACCACGGTTTGGGTTGAATATTTGACCCATTCGCTTGGGTTAAACAGGTAACCCATCTTTGTGGGTTAAATTAACTCATCGTTTAGTTGGTCCTTATTTGACCCAGCGATGTAGTTATAAACTACCCAGTTTGGGTGTTTCTAACCCAGCATTTTAGTGTACCTATTTGTATTAGTTTGGACGTCTTTCATCAACATGCAATGTGAAGCACGGAAGAAAATCCATAGTCCTGTATTCTAAAGTGTTCAGGTGTGCACTCAGTGTGTCAAAGGGTGTAACCTCCTTTTTTTTTTTTTTACATAAAGTAGGCCTAGGCCCTCAAATACAAAAATTAGGTCTGCATTAAAGCTAGTATCCTGCTTAAGTTTCCTTATTATCATTCAACCAAATGCTTATCCTGTTTCATTTATTTGATCACTTACATATAGACTGCACTGCATGTATGACGGACATACCTGATGCCATGTTGAAAATAATATGAACACATAATCACATGAATCTGAGAGGCATCGATCCTCTTTTTTTTAAAGAACACCCCTCACCTGATATGGTTTGCACTAAGTCTCTCTGCGCCAATGTATTCATCCGCGCATTGCCATTTGTAATCGGTTATTATTTTAGCTGTGAAACTCATAACGCTAGTTGAATAGGTAACAGTAATTTTACTTGAAATATCATCCTTTAAATTAAATATTTTTTTAGAGTATACAACAGCTATTGAAATTTAACACACGTATCCTTGCAATGGTGTTTTGTGGGTCTACTTTCTCTAAAAACAAATAGTTCCACCCACTTCGCCATTTTATGTTCCACAGTCGCTTTGTTGCAGGGAACCAGCGTGATCCACAAAACAACAGCGGAGCTCAGAGCGGTTCTAAGATTGAGATTGCAACGTGTTTAGCAAATTTACTACTGTCCCGCTGTATTCATACTAATGCAGGAAGTCGACTAAAACGCCGTGCAGTGTCGCGGGAAATCAAAGATTAGGTTAGCTACTTAGCTTCCCTGGCAACGTGTTTGCTGGTCGCAGCCGCCAAAAGGCACCGAACATTTTCTCTCTCACACTGTTACGACCAGGAGACACATTGACGACCACGGTGAAAGACACCAAGACTGAGGAGATGGCGACCTCAGTGGGAAACGTGGCTGACAGCACAGGTTGGTTGTTATTATTCAGCTAACACTATAAAATGATGTAGTCCTGAAGATGAGAAGGTTTTTTTTTTCTGTCTAGTGAATTCCATGTGATTAAACTCTTTATCAAAACGTGTAATACTAACACTGATGATTTAAGTTAACCTACTGTAATCAACGACACATTTCAGAAGCGTTGAGACACGTTATGATTCTGCTGGTTCAGGATTGCGTTTGGAGCTAATGGTAGCGTCAAGTTAGCATCTTTTGTAGTCCTTGGCTTGTAGTCCTTCTTCTGTGGTTTTCGGTCGAACAGGTCGATTTGAAGCAGCTGAAGTCACCGTGACGTTTACCTGTGGACTATGCACTGCCGTGTCCATTAGTCCTTTTATCGTACGGGTTGGCTTATTGCTAACATTAGCTTATCCTAGCCTCTGTTGGTTAGCCCGAGTGAGAACAAGATGTCTCTGTATGTCACAGTTGACAAAAATGGCCTCCCTTGCAAAAACTACACATCACCTTTTTGATTATGATAGCCGTCATTACTTCTTGCCAGTGGCATTGATGTAAAAAAAAAAGAAGAGGGGCCTGCATCGTCCTGGCCTTGCAGACATGCTCAAGGTTAACGTAAGGACTTGATATTTGGATGTTATAGAAGTCTGTTGCTTAAGAGCTGCTCCTGGAAGTGTTAAGGTGTCACGTTTAGTGATTGTTGTTGCCTCGCGCCTGACTGTTAACAAGAGTAACAGGTCTAGGTGCGTTATGTAACAGACACTACCCATCCTGCACACATACAACCATTATGACGTCATGATCACGGATGGATGGATGGACCTGATTTGCAAGGATCTTACTGTGTGCTCTGGCGTTATGATATCAGTTCAACTGGGTGTGCTGTATGTTAATCATTTTGTGTGTAAGCCATTAGACTTCCTCCAGACAGCTGTATGAGAACATGCATGCCTTGACTGTCTTTTAATGTTGACTATGCCACACCCTGAATAAATTGACTGAAGTGACACTGTAGGTCCATCTGAATTTTACTGGATAAGTTTTAAAGAAGGACGATACGATTGAGATGATGCACATAATTACTTACCATGTTAGCTTTTAAAGTCCAAGAGAATGTCCGATATTAAACTTAAAAATAAAATGTTAAGTTGTTTCCTCATACCTTGTTTGGTGAGGCTTTAAAGTATTTACACACGACTCATTACTGCTGTACTGTCGAGCTTTTGATTCATCTTTTTATAACATTTGAGAATTCAATGTGGGGGCTAAGATATCTGCCAGTGTATCATCTTCAATCCTCATGTTCAGTGTTTCATCTTGTGCATTTAATTTTTTGTTTTTTCACCTGTCACCGGAAATCTAGTTCAGTAGAAAATAAAATCACACGCACATAATTTTTTTACTGTTTCACAAAAAATAAGCTGTGTTTCAGTAACACTTTGAAACTGCAAGGACCAAGAGTCAGATTTAGAATATTCTTCACTCATGGGCAAGTTCATCACAGCCTCACATTTATTCTTACTTAACTTATTTTCTAAACCAAAATTAGTCATTTTAACCTAACTGTGAGCCCCAAGTGTTAAAATTTGGGTTGTAGAATTCCTTCATTTTTGTCATGATTACAACCTTTCCCTAAATAATCACATTAGTCATTTTCTGATGTGTTCTAATTTAAAGTAATAATTCAGCATTAGCCACATCACTTTATCTATTTTTAGTTTTCATTTGTCTGCTTTAAGTTCTTCCATCACCTCTAACATGTTGTTTCCCCACGTTCTTGGGCTGTGTTGGTGCTCCAGAACCGACAAAACGTATTCTTTCCTTCCAAGGGTTGGCTGAACTGGCGCACCGGGAGTATCAGTCAGGGGACTTTGAGGCAGCTGAACGCCACTGCATGCAGCTATGGAGGCAGGAGCCTGATAACACAGGCGTACTGCTGCTCCTGTCCTCCATCCACTTCCAATGCCGAAGACTTGACAGGTGAGGTGGGGTGGGGGGGGGCTGACAACGTGCACTGAGCTTGTGGTGTGGAGGTGTCAGGAGAATAAAGGGTCTTCTTTGACATTCAGTGCACACAGCTGGTTTCGGCAGTCAAATGCAACAACTGTGCTGTCTTAAAGACAATCATGTCACTAATTTATAATCTCAGTCTCTCCTCTCTTGATCCTAACAGTCTTTTGGTGGTGGTTAAACCCTTTCTTTACAGGTGCCACGGTGGAGGTTACAGGTTTTTCAAGACACATACTTAAACATTTGATCTTCTTCACTGTTTTTTATTTTTGTTTCTAATCTTTCATTAAACCCAACGATGCAGTCTAATCCAAAGCAATTTGAATCAGTGTTTCCCCTAGGTTTATCATGGAGTTGGAGTTGAATGGGTGTGGGGGGGGGGGGATTTCACTTTGTCACCTGACTTCCACAAATCAAAGATGGTTTTATTTATATTTACTTTTTTGAAATTACAGTACATTATTTAATAAAGTTGAAAATAGACAGACAAATCCTAAAAACGGAAAAAGCGAGCGGACCTGCTGAACGCGGAGCTAACTCAAACAAAAACGCAACCTCGCTATGAATGACTGAGCAGAGCAATCGTTTAGGACAGCTAAACTCTGTGAATAACATGTTTGCCATACTACTCGGTTACTGCTATAAAACAGAAAATGTGCAACCTAATGAAAGAATATAACAAGTAGTTACGATGATGCCATTTTGTTGCGTGATCCTAAATACTTAATCTTACTAATCTTCAACCATAGACGGTCATAGCATAGCCTTCATCTTGTTGATCAGATTGCCCTGGTCAATGCAAACCAGTTTGGCTTAGAGTATACTTCCAGCCTGTTAATTACTAGGGTATAATGGAATTATCCATATCATAAAGATATTATCTTGTTGTGTGTTAAGATATGCACTAATTGAAACAGTTATCCCCTTTTCACGACCTGTTCCTGACGGCTGCCTCACCTTTGTGCAACGAGGCAACAATGAGAGCCACTCTTTCCCCAACTGACCAGTCACACTCATTCTGGCCCTACAGGTCTGCTCACTTCAGCACCTTGGCCATCAAACAGAACCCAATGCTGGCAGAGGCCTACTCCAACCTGGGAAACGTGTACAAAGAGCGAGGGCAACTGCAGGAGGCCATCGAGCATTATCGTCATGCACTGAGACTGAAGCCAGATTTCATAGATGGATACATCAACTTGGCAGCAGCTCTGGTGGCCGCAGGGGACATGGAGGGAGCAGTGCAGGCTTATGTATCTGCCTTACAGTATAACCCTGTAAGTTCCCTGACCTAGTTAAAATCCCTCATCAGTAACAAACAAGATGAGAAATTAATGTTATAACAAACATTTTTGTACTTAGGTCCTTGATCTCCAGTGAATTCTGTCATTAAAAAAAAATGTGTGTTTTTTGTTTTTAGGATCTTTACTGTGTGCGCAGTGACTTGGGCAACTTGCTTAAAGCCCTTGGGCGTTTGGAAGAGGCCAAGGTATGTTACACCGAGATGGCGTTTGTTTAGATGTCTTGTTCGTCTTTTTGTGTGTCTCCCCCCATAAAAGGCCATAGATGGTATTTCTTCTCCCCCTTTTTTGAGATTTTGCAGCCAATTTAAGTATTTTCCCTTCAACCCCCTTAGCCAAGTGAAAGTAGCTGTTTCTCCTTTCTTTTGGAGTTGTACTTCTGACTCCTAACATACTAAAAATCTTTTTTGATGCATTGGACTTCATCGAGATTTCTATATTGAAATAGATATGTTTTTTAAGCATAGTTCACTTTAAAAAAAAAATCCCCTCATTGTGTATCATTCTAAGTCCAAAAGTCCTCTGTGTTACCTCGACCTTTTGGCCAGAGGTCAGCCCCTCCCCTTTCAGGAAGAAAGGCTGAAGTTTATAATTTGAAATGATAAATCTGTATAGTCACTTGTGGACCTCGGCCCATGCATTTTCATACAGTTGACTTTGGAGGGAAAATGCTGGCTCGGTCTTTGAAGAATATATGAACTGATGAGACTCTAGTTTATTTTGCAGTGCAAAAGATAAGATGGCTTCTAACCTCACTGCTGTACTCCAGATTATTATTAAGCAGTTACTGCCTGTATGGGTGATTTATTTTTGAAAGTATTATGCTTCCCCTTGTAATTCAATACCTTGTGTCCATTTTAGAGGGGGGGGTTCCCAGGGTTGGGGGGGAATTGTAAATGTGGAGTTGTCCCACTGGTTACAGGCCATCTTATATTGTGCTTTGGGGGGTTTAAGGAGTGGGGAGGAGCATCAGGGAGTCACAATCTCCCCTGCTCTGTCGCTCCACCCCCCGCGCGCTCGCTAAGGATAGGTGGAGTGCGCGCGCTCAGAGTTGTCTTCCTGACCAGTTGGGGCCCAAACACACCCAGACAGAGCTTATTATTGACACGCTCATTGGTTTGATGTTTTACTGTTGTCGATAATAGAAATATTGTCGATACTGAAAAAAACAAACAAGCTGGTTGTCTTTTGATAACCACTGCCGTTGAACACGGCATCAAACTGTAGGTTTAGGACCACTCATTCTTTAAGGTCCTTAAAATGGTCCCAAGTCTTATCAGGCAGACAGCTCCCATACTGCACTCCACCGCCTGCGTCAGATGCTGGGTCAGAAAAACAGATGCACGCGCAGCAACAGTGATGACCTCTTCATTTCAGAGCTGTGGAGGCTTCTAGATACAAATAATTACACCACAGACTTCTCTCCCTATCTCATTGGCCAGGATTCAAGAAAGCAGGCCAGGATAAAGAAATCAAAGCTTTAAACTATCTCATGAATATGGTCCAAGATAAAGAAAAGCAATGATTGACACTTGTAACCTTTTTGTTTTAAATATGTAACAATATTCCCAAAGTAATGGGATCAGTTCATTTGGGCAAGATCAAGCCAGTAACTGCCCTCCGGTAGTTTAATATGAAAACTAAACTCAAGGACATCTGCATCCTATCAAACTGATAAGCTGAACATATCAAAGCCTTTCTTCCCTCCCAGTTACGCTCAGAGCATTTTTTTGTTTTCTTTCAAATGAAACATTCATCGCATGAATGAAAACAGGAATATTTTTTGATGTTTGTTGTGATTTGGAAGAAGCTGTTTTATTTCCATAGTAAGAAAACAATATATTGTTTGAAAACTCTTACTAACGATCTTGTTTTCTGATTTTGTCTCTTTTGGTTTTTCCACAACTGATATTGTTATTTAGAAGGTTTCAGGTGGGTGACACTATTCCTGCGTAGGTGCCTGGCGGAAAGGAACACTAGGGCAGCCTCAGTCCTCTCCTCTTCTTCCAGCCAGCTGCGGCCACCACTCTGACAAAGTCCAAAAATATGGTAACGGGTTTGTAACTGCCAACAAAAGAAAAACCACCTCACTTCATGCTTGAGCTCCTCTGTCTTGTGGCTTCCTTTTGAAGACCAACAGAAACAAAAAAGTAACTAAACAAATGACAGTAAGCATTTCTTAAAAAATATGCTATACTAATTACGCAGTTCTGTATTAAATAAAAAGAAACTTGGATTTGGAAGCAATAATCCTGAAAATCAAGTAAGACAAGTAAACCCTCTAACTCTTACATGTTGTTTATTTTTCCTATTTTGTTTTGTTTTTCCTTCTTTATTTGGAGTTGCAGCGTTCTGATGATGCAGATATTGCGCTGTGAGTCTGCAGTAGCGCATGGGCTGCGCAGCGATTTCTCCAAGAAACCGAAACAGCGGAAAGCGCAAGCATGCGACACCCACTCCCCTCAATCCCTTTGGCCTGTTGGTTGCTGACCTCTCCCCGCTCAAAAACCAGCCTCGCTACCGAATGCTTCCACGTCTCAGAAATAATTGGCTTTTTAAAAATCATTCAGAGCAAAACCATTACATTAATGTCTGTTCATTGGCTGTTTATCTCCAAATGCCCCACGTCTTAGAAAGACAGTGAAGCTGGTGGTTCATCCATCAGTCCCTCACAATACCCCCTTTCCCCTGAGATCCTCTGTGGGAGCTGAGCGTGTGCCAGTCTGGTGTTGCAGGTGTTCTGCCAGGGGTTGTTGGTCTGCAGCTGTCTCATCTGGCCATTTAGCGGGCGCAGCAGCGAATATAATGATCTTTGCTAGGAGCAAGGTCATGCAAGCGGCATTATGGTGCATTGTTGTGGTGGTGTGGCAGCAGACAACCCACCACACGCTCGCGTTTGTTGCGCATGCATTACAGGGACCATCACTTGCACGAACCGTCGAGCATCCTAGGTTGTGAGATAATATGCAAAACAAACTATACAGCATATCTGATGTTTGTTTGTTTTAGATTTTATGATTTTATTTTTAGGTGTTAAAAGTGTAGTTGGCAGCAGTGTACATTATATGGTAAGCACTACATTCAGTGAATGTGGTAATAACTGAAGGATGAGGGCGTTCGTGTGGGTATTGGTTGGATCCGCGCAGCGTAGGAAAAAGCAATGCAGCTTAGCGCGGCAGAGTTTTGCGCATACGAGCCCATACTGTAGACTCACTTTTTGCCATGATGGAGTATAGTTACTAATTTTACTTTCTCTGCCCTTTTTGTTTTTTCTTACTTTTATTCTCAATCTTCTATTTTTTATTTTATTTTACAATCCCTGCCCTCCCCACCCCTCTACAAACTCTTCCTCTCCCGCTCTACCTCCTCTCCTCCTTTCCTGTGGTTTTTCATTATGAACCCACCAAAGGCTTGTTACCTGAAAGCCATAGAGACTCAACCCAACTTTGCAGTGGCTTGGAGCAACCTGGGCTGTGTGTTTAATGCCCAAGGAGAGATTTGGCTGGCCATACATCATTTTGAAAAGGTCAGTTGTTTATTTTTGCAGCTGTCTTCAATCCTATGTTCTGTCTCAGTTTTTTTTTTTAAAGCTTTATTTCATTTTCAGGCTGTGACTCTGGACCCAAATTTCCTTGACGCATACATCAATTTAGGAAATGTTTTGAAAGAAGCTCGGATCTTTGACAGGTGAGTCCAACCTCTGATATAGTCAATAGAACAATACTCTCATATAATCTTTTACTTAAAACGCCACCCTACCACACCTACAATGGAATTTCAAACGAGTTACTTTGTCATCTCCATTACTCCTTTGTCTAAGGGGATCTTGAAGCTGTGTTTTAACCTGACATTGTTAGGCAGTATAGGTTTGCTACACCCATACACAGAAATGAGGGGGGAGAAATGGAGTAGAGCAGAGTGTTGGTGATGACGATTGCCAACCCCATTAAAAAGCCCCTAAAATCTGCCTAAATCTTAGCAGATTCACAATGTGTTGATATTCTGGTCTCTTTACTCTCTTCACTTTGTCAATCAAGAAGGCCAATTGTAATACTGAAATACTGTTTTTGTAGAGGATAACATCAGTATCTCTGTAATGAAGTATATGAATACCTACATCCATATATGGTGTACCATTTCCACCCCCTGGACATTTGTGGTATTTCTGGTTGAACATACAAAATCCATCTGAGGAGCATGTTATTGATGGTACACCACTTTCAATTATTCAATTATTCAGTATAGTTTAAAGCTAAAAATATTTTCTCTATATACATTAAACACCATATTGTTGCCATTTTCTTGCTAAACTGTACTTTTGCTGGCAGCTTTGGTGTCCTTCTCAGAAAATCATCTTGAGAAAATGTCCGGTTTGTTTGTCTCACCCCAATAGTGAAGTGAAATATCTGCCCTTGGCTGCACCTACAGAGCCATCATTATGATCAGGGCTGTAGGGAAACTGTTGAAACAGTGTTTTTATATTCTGCAGTAAATCTGTAACTGTACAATTATCGGATGTAAAATGTACAATTATGCCATTGCACTAAAGACTTGATCTCGAGCATAACTTTCTCTTGTGTTTTCAGAGCTGTGGCTGGATACCTGAGAGCCCTCAGTCTAAGCCCCAACCATGCAGTTGTCCATGGAAACCTGGCCTGTGTCTACTATGAACAAGGCCTCATCGACCTTGCTATTGACACCTACCGTCGAGCTATTGAATTGCAGCCCCACTTCCCGGACGCCTACTGTAATTTGGCAAATGCCCTGAAGGAGAAAGGCAATGTAAGACAAGACTTTGTGTTCATTTATTCTCTGTAGAGACAACCTTGGATAATCAAATGCATGAATAATAATTTAACTCAGAAAAGTCCCCAAATAGCAGCCAGATTTCAACCTTTAATATAATTCTGTCAATCCCAGGTTTCAGAAGCAGAAGAGTGCTACAACACAGCCTTGCGGTTGTGTCCAACACACGCAGACTCCCTTAACAACTTGGCCAATATTAAACGTGAACAGGGCAACATTGAAGAGGCAGTTCAGCTCTATAGGAAAGCACTGGAGGTGAGTAAAGAGTTTCCTGTATTTAATATTTTTCTGTATGAAAAGCCCTGTTAAACAGAAAATAATGATTTCTTTTTAATGTGAGCATGGCTCGCCTGTACCATTCTTCTAATCAACTATACATTTTTTTCCATTAGGTGTTCCCTGAGTTTGCAGCAGCTCACTCCAACCTGGCCAGTGTCCTGCAGCAACAAGGCAAACTCCAGGAGGCCCTCATGCACTACAAGGAGGCCATCAGGTTTGTCTAACTTTAACCAAACCTTTACTGCAACGCTGCATTTTCAGGTTCAAACATATCTTCTGTTCATTAACAATTCCCATGGTTAACACTGACACCTGCCAGAATGTCACATGACATCATTTAGTCAAGTCCTGTTGTTGTGCATTCGATAAAAGAGTTTTCCCTTTTTTTTTTTCTTTTTTAGAATCAGCCCCACATTTGCTGATGCCTACTCCAACATGGGCAATACACTGAAGGAAATGCAAGACGTACAGGGAGCGCTCCAATGCTACACTCGTGCCATCCAGATCAACCCTGCCTTTGCTGATGCTCACAGCAATTTGGCTTCCATCCACAAGGTAGGAACTAATCTTAAATTAGATTGTGGTCCTTAACTTTCTTTATTCCTTGCCGTCACAATGATTGACTGTAATCAGATTTGTGTCGCATCAAGTAGGACCTGATGGAGCGCCGCTGTTTGAGATGTAGTGACCCACATCTCAAACAGCAGAAGCCATTTAAATTATTTTTGTTAATTCATTTTTTTTTTTTACTTTGACATATCTATAAACGGTTGCATTTGGTCGATTACAAAGTGAGAATGTCATGCTGGTCCTGATTCCATGTTGTTTTTACTTACAGGATTCTGGTAACATCCCAGAAGCCATTGCATCATACCGTACAGCCTTGAAACTCAAGCCTGACTTCCCTGATGCTTACTGCAACCTAGCCCACTGTCTGCAGGTTAATATTGTTTTTTATCTAAAATTCACAATGCTTGTAATACATCGTTCATTTTTGCTGTTGTTGAATTACAAGAAAACTTCTAAAACTCCTGTCTCTCTTGCAGATTGTGTGTGACTGGACAGATTATGACGAGCGAATGAAGAAGCTTGTTAGCATCGTGGCAGACCAGCTGGATAAGAACCGCTTGCCATCAGTGCACCCACACCACAGCATGCTGTACCCACTCTCTCATGGCTTCCGCAAGGCTATTGCTGAACGCCATGGAAACCTTTGCCTGGACAAGGTACACGCACTGATCAAAGCAAGTAACCTTTAATTATTTTTGGTGGGAATGGAAGGTGGCTGGTGATGGCAGTGGCTGTCTGCAGGGATATGGGGAAGGTAAGGGATGGGCAAGATGCTAGGTATTTTTTAACTTTACAGAAAAGGGTGACAGCTGCTGGTGGATGGGTTGCTTGTGGGGATTGAGGATATGGTGCAAGTTTAAATATAGCTTTAGATAAATCATTGGTTATTCTTTATGGCTGAAATGTTAGTTAAGTGGAACAACAATTTTGCTCTCATGCTGTAGTTGTAACATTATAATACTGCTTACTCCACAGATTAATGCACTGCACAAACCTGCTTTCGAGCATCCGAAGGATCTGAAGGCCAGCGGTGGACGTCTGCGTGTTGGTTACGTCAGCTCTGACTTTGGCAACCACCCTACTTCCCACCTGATGCAGTCAATTCCTGGAATGCACAATCCAGAGAAATTTGAGGTAGGTCATATATTAATGTTGCAATGTAATTGTAGAAATTAAAAGTTGACCTGAATTTTATGTCGTCCTCATTACAATGTGAGGTCAGTATCTAATACAAGTGATTCAATACAACACAGTGTTGAACTTTCTCTTTTATTTTCTCAGGTGTTCTGCTATGCACTCAGCCCTGATGATAGCACCAACTTCCGTGTAAAGGTGGTAGCCGAAGCTCATCATTTCACAGACCTGTCACAGGTAAATATTTTTTACTGTTAAGTCTTTTCATATTTACTGCCCTCTAACCTTTAATGATGCATCTTTAAACTGACTGATCATTTTTATTGAAGTAATTTATATGCACATTTAAAAATAAACCCCCTTCCTCTCTCTATTTCAGATTCCTTGCAATGGTAAGGCAGCTGATCGTATTCACCAGGATGGAATCCACATTCTGGTCAACATGAACGGTTACACCAAGGGAGCCCGAAATGAGCTGTTTGCCCTCCGTCCTGCTCCCATTCAGGTGACGTTGTGATTTAAGATTAAATTCAAAGTGACCTGTGCAAAGATTTAAGCTCCATAAGTAATGAAATTACCTCATTTTATGGTGGTATGCATGAAACGAAGAATATACAAGTAATTGTTTCCTCCTGCTCAACAGACCATGTGGCTGGGTTACCCTGGGACCAGCGGGGCTCCCTTCATGGACTACATAGTCTCCGACAAAGAGACGTCTCCCTTTGAAGTAGCTGAGCAGTATTCTGAGAAACTGGCCTACATGCCCCACACCTTCTTCATTGGAGACCATGCCAACATGTTCCCTCACCTTAAGGTTTGTTCATCCTTCCACTGTCTCGTTAAATGAGGAACAAAAAAATATGCAACACTATTATATTTGATATGTGTATTAATGACCGTTGTTTTCTTTTTGAATCCCAGAAAAAGGCGGTGATTGATTTCAAGTCAAATGGACACATCTTTGACAACCGAATTGTTCTCAATGGTATTGATCTGAAGGCCTTCTTGGACAGTCTGCCTGATGTTAAAGTGATAAAGGTGAGTCAGGAATCCTTTTTTTTTTAACGGGGTCTTTTCCTTTGGTCGTTTTTTGTTGTATTGACAGTGCTTGGATTTTTTTACATCACATTTACTCTGATTCACAATAATGTAAAACAAAACAATTATTGAGTGATGTTTGAGAGATAATCTTTTAACATCTGCTGGGTTCGACAGATTTCTGTGGTGAAACAATCAAAATAAATACAAATACAAGCTACACAGTGGAAAATATATTATTGTACAATTTAAGATGAAACTGTCTGTTTCTAGATGAAGTGTGACAACAACCAGGAAGCTGCTGGAGACACCAACGGAGCTCTATCCATGCCTGTGATCCCAATGAACACAGCAGCTGAAGCAATCATTAACATGATCAACCAAGGCCAAATCCAAGTCACAATCAATGGCTTCACTGTCAGCAACGGCCTGGCCACCACACAGGTAAGTGTTATTCAGACGAACATAAAATGCAGAAACCGGGGCGATAGCAGCAAGTGAATTTGGCTTATGCTTTTTCAGATCACAGATTTGGTTGTAGTCTCCAAGACTCTGACCTTACAGGTATGAGGTTTTCATGAATGTAAGGTGGAGGCGCAGAACTGTTGGTTAATGATTGGTTCGGGTTAATGATGGCACTATGGATTGGCACTAATTTATTATCTGTAGACTCGGCACAATCAAGTGGTTCTAATAGTCGAGACAAATCACACTCTTCAGAGACAAAGCATTGAGGCTACTGCTTTTCTAAACAGCTGTTTGTCATCAATTTTAGATCAACAACAAAGCTGCCACTGGAGAGGAGATGCCTCGCACAATCGTAGTGACAACACGCTCCCAGTATGGTCTGCCAGAGGACTCCATCGTCTACTGCAACTTCAACCAGCTCTACAAGATTGACCCCCCTACTCTTCAGATGTGGGCCAATGTAAGTTCAATGGATTGCCTATAAGAACTGCTTGGAGGTTTCCTTCAACAACTCAACTGTAAATCCTTTTTTCCTATGTCTCTTCAAAATCCTTTTTTAATTTTTTTAATTTTATTGAGTACACAGATAAAACATACAACTTCAGGAGATGCTTTTCAGTTACACTTGTCCATTTTCTCATGAAATCCTAACATGCCATTTTACCAAACAACTACACATCCATATCCATCCATGTATACACACTCCCTTTCCTTCATACTTACATTAGATAGACATGAACTTACATGCATACATATAACCACACATATGACAGCCTTCACATCTTTTTTCAATCCTTTTTCCTTCTGCAAACATATTGGTAATTTGCTATACAATAGACAAGTGCATTTAAAGTAAAATACATTAATTAAATTTGATGTTTTCCATGATGAAAACATTTTTTAATCTGTCTCCACTGAGTTATGTTGGAAGGCTGTGGTTTCAGCCAGGATGCTGTTATTGTTTTCTTTGCTATTAATAGCAAAATTCTAAGCAAGGAAATCAAGTCTCTGTCCATGTTGGTATCAGGAGCTATACCTAAAATAAAGAGTGAAGGATCCAAGATTACCGTGATGCCCAGAATCTGATTTATTTCTTTTTGTACATTTTTCCAAAAGTCTACAACTTTTGGGCAGTCCCAAAAAATGTGTGTAAAATCCCCCACTAGTCCACATCCCCTCCAGCACAACTCAGAAGTACTGCTGTATTTTGAGGTGGTGGATGGGGTGTTAAAGTATCGCATTTTGACTTTCCAGTTAAACTCCCTCCACATTGGACTGTTTGTTAATTTTTGTCCCCCTTTGAATGATTCCTCCCATTGTTAATCTCTTTATTATAATGTGTGTTTCTAGTTCCAATTTTTCTTTAACCCTCATCTTGTAATGCTTTATACATTTTTGAAATTTCTAAATCCATTTTTAACCTCTGCATTCTCTGCAGATCCTGAAGCGTGTGCCCAACAGCGTGTTGTGGCTTCTTCGCTTCCCTGCAGTGGGCGAGCCCAACATCCAGCAGTACGCTCAGAACATGGGTCTGCCTGGCTCTCGCATCATCTTCTCTCCTGTGGCCCCTAAAGAGGAGCATGTTAGAAGAGGCCAACTGGCTGATGTGTGCCTGGACACTCCGCTCTGTAACGGTCACACCACAGGCATGGACGTCCTCTGGGCTGGAACACCCATGGTCACCATGCCAGGTTAGGACACCAGGTTATCAAGTGACTGACTTATAATCTCTGATCATTAATAGAATGAAAAACATTTTTTGTCAGCTTCACTGTAAAATATTTTCATGTGTCGGGCTGAATTTAAATAAAAGCTGCTTTTTAATTTTAACCACTTCTTTGTCAAGGTGAGACCCTTGCCTCCCGTGTTGCCGCCTCACAACTGAGATGTCTGGGCTGCCCGGAGCTGATAGCCCTGAGTCGCCAGGACTACGAGGACATCGCAGTAAAACTGGGCTCTGACATGGAATTGTAAGTCAATTGATCTAAATTATTTTGTGTTATTCATGTTGACTGTGAAACCTGACCATTTTGTCTCCTTCAGCCTGAAGATGGTGAGAGCCCGTGTTTGGAAGCAGCGAATCTGCAGCCCTCTTTTCAACACCAAGCAGTACACAATGGACCTGGAGAGGCTCTATCTGCAGATGTGGGACCACCATAGCAAAGGCAACAAGCCAGAGCACATGGTCCAAACAGTAGAGGCCAGTGAAAATGCCTGAGCTGGAAGCATGCTTAGTTATTTTTCCTTCCACCCACACCATATCGAACCATCCTCGTCCCCTTTTTTTTTTTTTTAAACCATTTTCTGCCCCATAGTCTGGAATGGTCAGTTTTCTCACCAACCCTCTTCCTCAATGAACGTCTCCATGTCTCTCTTTAAATGGAACTCTTTATATGTGAAGGAGCCAACAGATGTACACATCAGTCCACCGACACATGCACCAGTGCATCACACACCTGCATTTCTTGAGCCAGATAGAGCCTTTCAGGTTGATAATCTGAGACTCTAAAAAACAGTTTATTTGGTGAGCATGAGAGGATTGCGAGTACCTGCTTACCCCTTCACTTCTTGGATCAGTGGATTTCTTTTTGCTTGTCAGTGTATATAAGACTTATTGCAGCTTTTGGAGAGAATGCCCAGCAGTCATTATTTGTTGATCTATTTATAAATGGATTAAGAGTGTTGTGTGTTTTAAAAGGACAATGTTGCACCATAAAAATTGTAACTGACTTTAAGTTTCATCAGCTTTAACATGCAAGTGTAAAACATAGGTTGTGACTGCTCTTTAGTTTGTCTTAAGCTGTTATTAAATTACTGCAATGAATAGATTTGCAAGTTCTAAGAAAAATGGTCTATGAAGACATCTACCCCCCCACACCAAATGCCAACTTTTAATTGATTTTGTTGTCAATCAAGGAATATGTTAAGTAGCTGTCAATGTGTTTGATGTCACACTAAGATAATTGGACAAAGGAGCGTCAACTCATTGGATAGGGCCGATAATGCTCTTTAGATATCAGAGCTGTTCACAAGAAAAGATCTTGTTTTTTGTTTTTTTAAATCACTGAAACCAGGAACGGCCTAGGTAAGTATTTTCTATGCGTTTTTCTTTTTGTATTGTCTGATAACTGTATGCTGTCAACAATGCCACAAGGTTCAAGATACTATAAAAAAATAAAGAGATGAAAAACTCTGTACTCTTCCATTGCACTCAGTTGATTTGTTCATAAGTAAAACAATAAAGACTTAAAGCAAGCGGCCTGTGCTAATTGTTTTCAAGATGACTACGAATTTGTAAGAAATCTGAAGGTGATTTCCAGTGGATTTTGTGCAGACTACATTTAGAGATTGTGTCAGGTTTGATTTTACGGGTGCAGCACAGATCAGTACTCTGGCTACCAAATGTTATTGATTTGCCGTTACTCGCATTCTAGTGAGTAAATCACCAATCAAGTCTCAAATCAATTAAAATGTGAAAAAGTCCTGTCTTCATTAGTTTTTTTCAGCTTTTTAACGTAAAAAGTGCAAATGCGGCATTTGTATATCAGACTGAGGGAATTATTCAAAAACCTTTTAAACCATATATTTAAAAATGTTTATACGTTTCCATATCAAAAGTATCGAAATAGTACTTTTGGACTGAGAACATAAACTGTAAAGGGCAACCATAGACTAAATATTACGGGGACAACAAGTACTCTGGTGTATCTTTTTCATTATGTAGATTTAAATCAATATTACAATGAAATCGGAAAAAAATAAAATAAAAAAAATGCATCTTTATTCAGATTTAACACAGGTACATCAGCGTAGTAGAGCAGTTTGTTTCTGTGAAAAGTAAAAACAATTATGAGAAACGACGAAAAAAGAAGGCGGAGACTGACGTCAGCCACACGCGTCACTGGAGTCTATTCCAATTGGTCAAAGTCTTTGTGACAACTTCCGGTATTAAAGGCCTACAAGATTTGAATCTTCCTCGCTTGCTGCCCGAGTCTTTCTCTCCCACAACAACAGAGGCGCATTCTGAATCATAATCCCAGTAAGAATATATTTAAGTGATATAACCCATACACTATTGGAAGTTAACATAATGTAAACTAAACGAGAACACTAAAGCATTTTCATGAGTTAGCTCAAGTCCGCACATGACTTTTGCAATAGCTAGCGAGTTGCTAAGGGTAACGCCAACCCGTACCTTGCGGTTAGCGCTGGACTTTCAATGCTAAAACACTGCAATGCTGATTTTCATTTTTATTTTCACAGCGCAAAGACAACTATGAATAATGATACTTCCGAATTATTTGAAAGAGTGGCCAAAAAGATGGGCTGGTCTGCAGACGGAGGACTGGACACCGCAGAAGAAAAGGTTTGCTGTACTTTGTTTGTTTGTTTGTTTGTTTGTTAGGATCCCCATTAGCTGTACCCGTGAGCTCAGCTGTTCTTCCTGTTTGTTCATTTCAGCTTTAATGGCCTTCTCTCTTTCTTGACTTTTACTAGCTGATGAGCAAAATTGGCAAGACACGCAATTGTGCCACAAGTGGTGATCGACCTGTGGATCCGTCAGCCTCTCGTGTCCAGGTGTCCTCACCTGACAGTGAAGATGATCCAGATAAAGAGAACCAGTTCTCCATGGGCAACCATTACAGAACAAAATATTTGATAGAGTCCAGTGATGATGACTTTGACCAATGTGAGTGATTGTGAAATATATAAATAATGTATACGATGACACAACTCAAAATAATTAGTTTGTTTTTTGTCACTTTTTTAACCCTCAGTTCTTGTGGGAAGGGCTACACCTACACCAAAAGCTAAACCTAGATCCAAAACACCATTAAGTGCTGTCAAGAAAGAAAGGTAAAAAAAATAAAAAAAGCTTAATCTGGTTTAATTTTTTCCTGTTGGTTGTCTCATAATATTTTTTGTCATTTTCAGGTCAAAGGTTCTTGTGCTGAGCTCGGATGAAGATGTCAGTTTCGAGACATGTGAGTAGTGTTTATCTGCTGGATGAAGTTGTTTTGTATCAGTGACCCTTCATCATAAATGTGTATATTGCATATTCACTTTGATCTTTACTGGTTTAAATTTAAGGTAGATTTAGCCCTCATACTATATATCCTTGTTTTATGCACTTAAGTTCTACAACGAGTGAAAACGCCTAATGTCAAGCCGAAGAAAAAATCTGAAAGTTTGAGTGAAGACAGGTGAGTTATTAGGTTTTCCCCTCTAAAAGAATTGTCACTGTCTGAAAACTTGAGTTCATTTATTTATCCCTCCTGTTTGTTTTAAAGCCTCAAAAACTTCATAGTGCCTGACCTGTCATTTGATGACGACTTTATTGAGACAAAATCATCTATGAAAGGTAAGTTCGACTTTCTTAATCTTACCTATTTTTTTCTAGTCAAACAAAATGAAGAACTAACTGTATGTGTGAAATCGGGATGTAACAGAGGTCAGAGGTCACGGTTCAGTTCGTACCTCAGTTTTGGGGGCGGGGGGGGGGTCACTGTTTGGTATGAGTTTTTTCTCAACTGGAAAAAGCAACATAAAGTCTGGAATGCAATATTTCCACGTATCTCTCGTTTATTTTGAACTGACAGTACTGTAAGTTACAGTCTGTTCCATTTTGTGTTATTTAGAACTTCCTGTGACAGATGGGTACAGCCTGTAGTGTATTAAACATTCAAATAAAAAAGAGGAAAACAAATAGAAATTATGCAAAAGATAGTAATACAAAAATCTTCCCCCGATTTGAACATATAAAGTAAATACAATTTAAACTATAAGACTAAATAAAACAAGTGCCTTTAGGATCAGTGTTCCATATATATGATATATGAATTGTGAGGTCACAGTTTTTAGCAAACAGTGGGTGCAGCAGTGTTCATGCTCAATCACCGCTCTTGTACTCTAGTGAAGAATGGATCACGGATGGGCTCATGTCTGCACAGGATGGGAATTGTAAGGGGCTTGGGCAATACACACTTGAGACGGGTGCCCTCTACTACTGCACATGCATGGATAAATGAATAATCTATTGTATCAATACTGAGACTTTATGTACTGAATTTGAGTGTGGCAAACTTTATATGGATGTATTTAGTTGTGTGTTTATTTCTCCGTCACACTGGTTGAACTTCTGGCCAAAAGAAATTACTTAATCGATTTGAACTTGTTGAATCTTATCTCATCGAATCCTTCTCGGGAAGCCAAAAATCGTCCTTGAATCGAATCGTAACCATGGAAAATGATACTATCATTGTGAAAATGAAGCGTTACACCCCTAACACTGTGAACGTGAAGTTTACCCACACAATGTCACCTTTCTACTGTATATTACTCCTCTTCTTAGTGTGTTTTGTTTGTACAGTTACAGGCCTAGTGTGATATGATGATGTGTGTTTTGCAGTGCCCAAGAAGAGCAACACTCCAGCAGCTAAGCATCCATTGAGGAGGCCGCTGTCACAGTGTGACTCACCGGTTTTTGTCAGTGACAGTGACGAGGATGACAACAATATTGTGGTCAAGAGCACATGGAGGACTCGTCACTCGAAACCAAAGCCACCTCAAAAGCCTACAAAGAATCATGTTCTGCTGCTTAGTGACGGAGAAGACAGTTCCCCATCACTGCCTTTGCCTCCAGTCCCATCCCCTTTTTCACTGCCTCCTCACAGAGCTCTTACTTCACTGGCCTCTCAGAAACGCACACTTTCCGCCCCTTCTAAGTTGGAAGGGTCAGAAAGTTCTGAGGAGGAGTTCACGTCTCTACTGGAGAGGCTGAAGAGGAAAAACAAGCTCACTGGCATGCCATTCTCACCTCGGAACACCCACGGTAACAATATTGTATTTGGAACGGACCCAGCTATTGCTTTGATGCTACTTGTGAGGAAGATTACTAATATATTATTTTTATTTTTAGACTTCAATAATGAGTCGGGTCCTTCTGTAAAGGGGCTCAAAACACAAACCTCTACATCTTTAAGTCAATCACCTCTGCAAATGAAGACACCAGGAAAAACTACCATCTTAAAGCCCACAGTCAGTCAGACGGAGCCCAGGCCTGGCCCCACCAGCAGGTACATCCACCAGTTAGACGTACTTTCTTACTTTGTTATTCATTGACTTTGTTTCTATTTCATACACAGACATTTGCTCCTTCTAGTTCACCCTGTTCTTTTCCTTAAAGGGTGGCATCGTGTAAGACTCCAGGGTGCTTTTTAACGTCCTTATCGAACCCTGGGGCCAATTATGGACGCCATTTCAAGCAGAACAAGGAAGAACTCACCGGGAAACTCTTCCGGCTGTACAATACCTCTGTGTTTGACAGTAAGGTAATGGACAAGCCCTTTTCTTTTCACTTCACATTATTTTTAGAAGCATCATCTGTTTCGAATGAATGTAAACGTAACATAAGTGAACACAAATATATTTTCTTTTCCCGCATCATGATGTCTAGCTCCCCATCAATATGTCGGTTACTTGGAATAAGAAGATGCGTAAAACGGCGGGTTACTGTATCACAGGGCAAGAGCGAGCTGGAGGAAACCGCTACGCCCGCATTGAGCTGTCAGAGAAAGTCTGTGATTCTGCAGGTAATGTTTACTAAACCAGACTAACTACGGTTAACATTTTCTCTTGTTGTAAGTACATCGTGTGTCATCAGTGTGAAGTTTTCAGTTAAGATTTGATTGAAACTCTTCACGTTCTCGTTATTCTGCTCACACAGATCGTCTCAGGGACACACTGGTTCATGAGATGTGCCACGCTGCCACCTGGCTGATTAATGGCGTGAGGGACGGGCACGGAAACTTCTGGAAGCTGTATGCTCGGAAATCAACGCTGGTGCATCCTGAGCTGCCCATGGTCACTCGCTGCCACAGTTACGACATCAAATACAAATTCCAGTACCAGTGCACGCGCTGCAAGAATACGTATGTGTGATCAATTAAATCATGTACAGCGTAACATCCTTTACCTCGCGCCATCACTTATCAATATGTGTTTAAATAAATAAAAAGTTATAAAACAGTATCTCTTTATCTTCACAGGATTGGGCGACACTCCAAGTCGCTGGACGTGCAGAGGTTTGTGTGCGCCCTCTGCACAGGACAACTGACTTTGCTGACACCTTCCAAACCACGCGCCCCAACGCCTTTTGCAAACTTTGTCAAAGAGAATTATGGGACTGCACGTCAGGAGCTAGCAGGGCAGAGCCACGCGGACGTGATGCGCAAACTCAGTGTGGACTTTGCCTCCAAGACAAAACTCAGTCAGAGCTGAGATCATGACGCTCTTGCAGCCGTGGACTGAGATACACAACCCCAGGAAATCTGTCCAGATCCGACATACCTCCATTTCAAAGTCTTACATTATGGAGCAGCTGTGATATTTAATATTGATTTTTGTTTGTTAGTTGTTAGAATGTGATTACAGAACGGATCTGCTTTGACTGGAAAATCTGAGCCTCACCAGCAGTGTCATCCTCCTGAGAGTGTCTGTGTGTTCTTGTTGGTGTGTAGCTCTCATTCCTTGTATCCTCTATACTTGAGCTCCTTTTTGTAATGAATTTTCATTTTAGCAGGGAAAATGTACAAAATGTTTACATTCTTAAAGGGATATTTTTTATTTGCTTTGCTTGATGTGAAATGAATAAATAAAATTAAAAGGTGCCATTGTGCCTAATCTCATCTGCAATGAGTTATGCACCTCTGCTCAGTTCTCTAAGGATTTGTTGCTGTTGTTGCGTCACATTCCACATGGATGGGTTTCTGGATGTGAGACGTTAAGCTCAATCTGAGTTCATGAAAAGCTGAATGCTGCCGTGTGTCTGATAAAGATTCTCCAGTACAGAAAGGTACATGTTTTTTTTACACAAATGTTGTTGAGGTGAGGTTAAACGTGATAATTTGGTCTTTTTAAGTTGCCTATGTTCAAATGACTTATTTTTTAAATATTTCTAGATGATGGTTCATAAAGTGCTTTATGTATTGGATATCTGCTGCAATGTGACCAACCTGGAGGCCAGGATCATCCTCAACATCCATGACCTTGTTTTGATAGTAAGAATGTTTATTAGCTTTGCTTTCAACACTATTCAGTGTCTTCTTATGACTTTGCAGATTTCAGTTTGTTACTATATCCTTTTTGGCATGATAATGTTTAGAGGAGGCCCCTCACTTCGTGGCTAAGTTATCATCATGCTTGCTATTTTAGCAGTTCCTCTACAATATGAATCCTTGTGTATGAATGGGATTAGTTAGTACTGATGGGCACTTGACATGGCGTCTTCTGCCATCAATGTGTGAATGTTACATCGTGTAAAAGCACTGAGCGGTCAGAAGACTAGAAAGTTATAAGTACAATACAGTTTATCATTTACTGTTGATATGTAGGAGGGGTGAACTTGTGACCTTGTGTCTGATCTTCTTTGCTGCCATCGAGGAATCCATACATTTCTTTGGACAATGGACACACTGAGGTTTTCTTCATACACACCTCCAAACAGTCCCTAATTATTGCCTGTTCTGTGGACCTATATTTATTTTTTTTATTTTTTTTACCTTTATTTATTCTCAAGAAATCATTGAGGGCAAGCCCTCATTTACAATGACGTTGAGAGTACAATTAAAACGAATAAGAGACAAAAAAGACGAAAAACAACGAAGACAAAATACATAGATTATAAGACCAGAAGAATAAGCAGTAAACAGGCAACTACAGTTAATAACATTTACACTCATGAGTACAGTGAGCTGTGATCAAGTTTTTAAATTGACCCATGGTAACCATTGTATTGAGTTTGAATGTGTTTTGTGTTGTGTTCCAGGTGTGTGCAGCACAATAGGTGAAGGATGTTTTCCCAAAGTTCGTTTTTACATGTGGAACCGTTAACATCAGCCAGTCACTTGATCGAGTCTGATACTGATTATCAGCCCAGATTAATAAAGAAGTGATGTATGCTGGTAGATTACCCACAAGTGATTTATAAATAAATAGCAGCCAATGCCGTTCACGTCTAACTGTTAGTGAAGGCCAACCAACTTTATCGTACAGGATGCAATGATGAGTGGAATATTTATCACCAGTGATAAATCTGAGGGCGGAGTGATAAACTGTGTCTAATGATTTTAGGGTGGAGGCACAAGCATGTCTATAAATGACATCCCCGTAGTCCAGAACAGATCGGAAGATGGCTTCAATTATTCGCTTTCTACTCACTATATTGCATAAAAGAATTAGTTAATACTTTCCCGACAGACTGTTTACTCATTTCTAAAACGGTTTGAGAGGTAATGCTCACTTCCTGTCCATTAATGGCAAAGGATCCCCTTCTAGTGTAATTCCATTGAACTATACAGTAGGTGGCGGGGGACCAAATGTCTGTTTTGTTGTGTATAAATACTAGCTGTATAAGTCCCTCTTACAAAGCTGATAGCAGACTTGGGCAGTCTGACTAAGACTTTTTAGTGTGAACCAAAACAGTGGCTCCATGCTGAGCTCCAATGGAGGGCTGCTGATACAAAGATTATGACGTCCTTAAAACTTACACCTATGTAGATGCAAGTGTGATGTTTTAAGATGCTTGAAAAAACGTAGCCCCGTCTTGACTTCGACAGCAGTCATTGTAATGTGCGCCCACTTACAACCTGCCGTCACAGATTTGTACACTTTTGGTTTGTTATAGACAGACATACATGCTTCTATATTCCATATGTATGTATAGATCAGGTCTTCATCGTGGTGTAGCATTACTGTAGTAGGAGTAGAAACAAGACAGACATACAACATAACGTGACCTTAGTTCATACTGCTGCTCACCTTCTATATAAAACCACTTTTCAAATCTTGCTATGGTCCCTGTTATGCACGGGTAGACCTCTTCCTGAGAACTGCTTTTGCTGGGGATTGCTTCGACCTGCACTTTCACCTGACCCTCTTGATGTGCCCTAAAGGAAGGGAGAGCATCTGTGGCCCGCCACATTAACCTTACTAGCCATGCTCAGTAGTCAAGAGTTTAATCTTTAATTCCATCCTAGGTAGATTTTCCTATCATCGCTGTTGACCTCTGATCCTTACATTCTGCCTCTCAGGTTAATCAGCTCTGCTCTGCACGAAGAGAGCTTGACTGACCCTGAACCTCCAGGGATCTCAGAACCATCCTGTGGTCATGCTCATATACCTTGAATGTTCTTGTTTGTAAAAATGAAAAGGTTAGATGGCTGATGAGAGTAGCCTCTTCATTTAAACATTTGCATTGAAAATCTTTTATGGTGCGTTTTTATAAATCTAAGAGAGAAGAAAACTGTTCTGAAAAATTCTGAACAAATGAAACTAATTATGAAAAACATAATGCAGGACACAATGCTTCAATATATTTATTGTATACTTTAAACACTTGTAAACGTTGTATATCTACTATTTAAAGTAACTGTATTAAACAAAACATCCAGAGGAAAAGGTACAATCAGCAGAGCGATAAATATGCAACGCAACAAGAGGAAAACACACAGTCGATCATGTTGTAGGAGAAAGATAAGTTAGTGGGACTTCTTGGGAAGGTGTGGAGGTCAGAGAGGTCGGGCAGCTTCCCTGATTGATGATTGACCCTTTAGAGGCACAGGCACAAATCTACAGGTAGCACTGTAGGGAGACGACGCTCCCAAACCATCAGCATGACACAAATGGCTAACATAATATATTTCTGTGGAAAAACAGCATACAAGGGCTGAAACAGGAAACAGTGGAGTAACAAGGATAAAACAACCTACATGTGGCTGAAAGCAAACATTTGTATCCACCCAATCAATGTAATGTACTGTGTTTGTCACTGTACTGACGCAGGCACTGAGTATTACTTAACAAATAACCTACATTTCATCATAAATATATGAATGTATTCATAAAAGTATGCAGCATCGCAAACCAGACAGAGTGTACTCTGACTGTTTTTGGCTAAATGTATCATCATGTGATTTAAAAGAACATTTTAGATCTTAAACCATCCCTTCATTGACTCATGTTTAACTTCAATTTAAAATAAAAACATATGGCACAACCATAATAAGGAGATGTTTGATGAACAGCATTACATGTAAAACCACCGCCAGCCCCCCTCCACGTCGTGCGTCACCATCCCTGCTGACATCCACTCACATCAGTACAGGCAGGTTTTCTTCATGATACGCAGGAACTCCTGCTGGTTCACTTCTCCATCGCCATCCCTGTCTGCCTCCTCGATCATTTCCTTCACAAACACACAAATGGAACAGGAAATGAAAGGAAGAATTAAGGGAGAAAACGAAGAATCTCTTGACAGCATGTGTGAGTCTATGTTTCAATCACAACATAATGTGGTTTACCTGCAGCTCTTCATCCGTCAGGTTCTCTCCCAGCTCCTTTGCTACTCTTTTCAAATTCTTGAATGAGATCCTGCCGGTCTCGTCATCGTCAAACAGGCGGAAAGCTTTCAGGATCTCCTCTTTGGAGTCCTTCTCGGCCTAAAATAAGGGTCAAGTGGGAGATTCATTTTACACAGCCGTAACAATTACAAGTCTCACCGGGAAACAATGTTTCTATGCACAATTATCTGATAACACAAAGTCTGCCACAATACAGTTTTGATTTGATTACATTTATAAATGTGATCGATAAAACGCAAAGGCCCATTTAATACAGAAAGCTAAATCAATAATGATTTTGAAACGCTAACCAAAGCATAATTTAATAGTTTTATGTCTGACATTTAAAAGAATAAGATTAAGAGAATGATTATGAATATAAATAGCTTGGTCCATATATCAGTGGTTGTAATTTAGAGATGGCGATATGATGGTGTTTTAACATTCTAACAATAATATACAAACTCTGATCAAATGAATCAATGTACTGCTCCATTACAAGTTGATCCTTATACTACCAGTGTAACCATTCTGCAGGAACTAGGTCAAGACAACAGAACCGTCCCATCATAAACTGAATTTGTGTGTGCACTTCAAAAGCAATACTAGCAAAGTGAAGTCAAATGGGAATTCAAAACTGAGATAATAAGTTGGAGTCAATGTTTTGGATTCTTTTTTTTTAAGGTAACAAACTTTGTATTAAAAGCAAATAAAGGATATTAAAGAGGCAGATAGGGCTAGTGTATTTAATAGATTACGTATCTACCATTTTCTGTGTCATGACAGAGAGAAAGTCGGCAAAGGATATTTTCCCTGTGCCGTCCTTATCCACTTCACCAATCATCTTCTTGATCTCCTCTTTCTTTGGTTCAAACCCCAAAGCTCTCATTGCAACCTGGAACATTTGAAGGAAGTAGATTTGTTAAACCCCGTTTTCTTCCATTGGACACATGTTGCTTGCCATCAGGTTTGAGCACTTTTACCTTGAGCTCCTTGACGTCGATGAATCCGGATCCATCTGTGTCAAACAGCTCAAAGGCCTCCCTGATCTCCTGCTTCTGCTCCTCGGTCAGCTCTGGTTTGGGGGTCGTCTTCTTGCGAGGAGGTGGTACAGGACCCTGTAGGGATGGTCTCTTGGCAATGGTCGCCTGGTGGAGACACAGGAAGTCGGAAATGAAAAACACTAGTACTAGTTGCAGAAAAAAAGCCTCTACGTTTATATTTATATTTACAACAGAATCTGATGTTTGCTTTTTAAGACAAATCAGTGTTTTTGAGTAGCCAAATCACATGAAGCTCAAATGCAACACATTAACATGCATGAACATAATTATAAGATGTCCTCACTCACCATGAGATATTGTATAGAGGTTGACAAAAAGCTGCAGATTTATGAGGCAATCACTGTTTCCTCAGGCGGTGATGCCTCCCGATCATTTAGGAAGGAGGAGGAGATGAGATGGTTTACACCATTTATTTATAAACGACTGTCTGTTGTCCCTGAACCCCGTCTATTTCAGTCCCAGAGATACCCGATAGAATACTCCGAAAATTGAACGTTTCTACCTAATAGCGTGCACAGGTTTTGCTGCTCATCACCTGCTGTCATGGAGCCCAAACGTTTGATTTGCTCATCCTTTCTACCCGCAGACGAGCCACTGGATTAACAGTGTTACGGGAGGATTCAGACCGGCACACATGGGAGTGAAAATGAAATGCACCAGTCGGGCAAGAAGATGATTGGGTGTGCCGGATCACGGGAGGCATGACACGACCATGAAATACAGCGCTGTGAAAACTCCTGAAATGAGACCACAGGATGAGACGTTGAGATTCAAAAACGTGAGAAATGAATACATGAAAAAAGAACATTGAACGGATTACAAATCATTAACACCCTCTAGTGTCGACGAGGCGTCCTCTTCTAAATACATGGAAATAATTGATTTTATTATTATATAATAATACTGTTAATTACGTCAGTAAATTAATCCAAAGGGACAGGGAGTAAATTGTTTATTTATATATTATTTATATTAATTGCCTCAGATATTGCATATTTGTGCAGCCAACACAGAATCTATGGTCGGGGTCCACAGCAGAGCACGACATACAAGCAAGTCTCATCTCATATAGGAATAAATGGCTTACTTTGCTTACAAGTTTCAATGTTTCTTATCTATCTTTCTTGTTTTCCATGGCTTTTTTTTCTTTTATTTGTGCTATCTTCTTTTTCTCTGTGCGATTTATTTTTTTATATCACGTCTCCCTCATTTATTTTGGTAGCTATTATTACAAATCGACTGAGAACTTTTAAGTATTTTAATTCATTAATGTGTGGCATTTTATTCTCTACTTCTTCTCTTTCGTTCCTTGACTTACTGATATGTAAAAAATAAAAATAAATGCAAAAAAAAAAAAAAAAAGTCTTAACACTTTTTGAGAGTCAATTAATTGATTTGTCACTTTCTTTCCTCTGGGCTGACACCACAGACTGTAAATATTACAGCTGACACTTGTCTAAAAAAAAAAAAAAAAAAACACCAGTCTAAAAAGGCTGACTTTTACGGGGCGGGGTCTAATCCCTTTCCCCTCGCCGATTGGATAATATTGTGGCGTTCTTTGACGTATTCTCCATGTTATTGGCTGTTCTCTAGCGTCATTTTATGCTGAGCGATGGCTTGACCAATCACAGAGACTTTCTCCTCAGCTCATTGATGGTTCGTACGCAGGCTCGAAGCATTCACCGACTGCAGGTAAATAACAGTGTTCTGTATTTCTTAGGACACATTTTTTCACATTTAAGTCCTGCGTATTGTATAGTTTGAAACACGTAAGTTACCAATTTTCCACCTCTGAGGAAAACATTGTTTAGCCTGCTGAAAGTGCTTGTTTCTAAAGTCCTGACTGTTTACCTTCCAGTCACTTTTCACTCATTATGGCCACACGAGTTCGACCGGTGAGTTATACCGTTTTGGGTTCAAATCTAGCAGACTACCATTTCACGCCGTCTGGTGCTGCCAGTTTTCTCGAAATGTCTTAACAAATGCATATCTGCCTGCCACACAGAGTAGTAAACGGTGTGCAGTCATCGGGGGGTCAGGTTTCCTGGGCAGACACTTGGTGGAGAAGCTGTTGGAGAGAGGCTACTCGGTGTCCGTGTTTGACATCCGTCAGAGCTACGAGCTACCCGGCGTCACCTTCCACCAGGGAGACCTCTGCGACAAACAGGTGAGACTCGGATTTGTGTGTCAGACTGAATACCTGAAGAATGCACGCTTTAATGCATTCAAGCGAAGTGTATCACATTACTCTGTGTATACTGTAGGCTACTCATTCAGCTTGTTGCATTGCAGAAAAAAGCTGTCTGCTTTAACTTTGTATATTTGAATCATTTTTTTTTTTTAGGATTAGACTTTTAGGGGTGTTCAGCTCCTAAAGAGATTGTGACATGTAGAGTTCCTGTTCAACCCTCCTGCTAAACCACTCCCTTCATGAAGAAGAAATACACAAGAGATTTATTTTACATCAACAATGGATGTAACAATAAGTCACACGTTGAGTTTTACACCACAACATCGTTTTTAAGGGGATGAAAGATGGATAGGGTGTATTTTCAAAAGTATTCAATTTGTACAGGTATTATTATTAAGTATGTGCTAATTTGTAAGCAATTCAGCATAATGGTAATTCTTCTCATTGTTGAGCCATATCTTAATGCCAATACCATTATATATAACATTAAAGTTTTGAATGCAGGGCTTTAACATGTAACACTGCACCTCTGTGTAAAATAAGCCTACTACTCTTACTAAAGTATATTATCTGGATATTTTACTGACTTATTAAGCTCTTTTATGCAAGGACTTCATTTTAGCGTTGGAAACAGTTACTCACACTTAAAAATTGAAATGATCAAATACATTTTTTTATAGAGCTGTAATACTTAGAGTTTATTTACAGTTTGCTCACAAACACTTTAGACTTGCTCCATGAAACATCATTAGCCTGGAGCAATGACTCTTCTGATGCAACTGTCAGTCGCTGTGAGGTCTCTGTCATGCTCTGTCCTAGGATCTCCTGCCAGCTCTGAAGGATGTGTCCTTGGTCTTCCACTGCGCCTCCCCGGCCCCTGCCAGTGATGACCGTGGGCTGTTTGAGAGGGTCAACATTCAGGGCACACGCATCGTGATTCAGTCCTGTCTCGAGGCTGGAGTTCAGGTGAGGCTGACAAGTTTTTTTTTCTTCTGTTAATTTATGGCTAAAATGTATTCAAGGTTCTCACACATTCTCTGTCTCTACATAAACCCGTGCACATACAACCACGTTCACTCTGGAATGGGACAATATGTGCAAAATGAGTCGGAATACCTTGTATCGACATCGAGAGCCAGAGCAGCTTCAGCCGGCATGGGCACCGCCATATTTGTCAACTGTATCATTAAAGTAGTTTATCTGCTTGGTTTTTTTTCTCCAGAAACTAGTCCTGACAAGCAGTGCCAGTGTGGTGTTTGAAGGGACCGACATTAAGAATGGAAGAGAGGATCTACCTTACGCCAGGAAGCCCATTGACTATTACACAGAGACCAAGATTCAGCAAGAGAAGGTAGGAGAACAGTATTCCCAACTGAAGTTAAAGAGTCTGCAGTTTTCTTTACTTTGTTGAGTTTTATTTGTTCCTTCAACAGGCATGCTTTTATTTTTTTAGTTACAGAAGGACGCTCAAAGTAACTCATAGTTATAATTCTGAGTTGACGTGTCTTTGTTATCCTGTCACCTATACTGCAGGTTTTAGGTCCGACCTCATTGTCACCAGCATCATACAACATTACAGACTCATCATCGTCAGTAGTTCGCACATATCTTTAGACTCTTCCCAATATTCCCCACCCACAATTAGTGACACCTACGAGTGAGAGGAGAGGAAATGATCAGAGCACTTTTTGCAGTGTCCAGAGTTGAATCTGTTTTGCTGCCTTTGTGTTTCAGTTGGTCCTTGAAGCTTGTGACCAGGAGAAAGGTTTCCTCACAGTTGCAATCCGGCCTCACGGCATCTTTGGCCCTCGGGACCCACAGCTGGTTCCTATCCTAGTGGACACGGCTCGCAGGGGGAAAATGAAGTTCATCATTGGGTAAGATTGGGTAAAATGAAAACAAACATATGTGCATTTAAAAATGAGACACTGTTTTGCCCTCCCCAGACCATAAGTGTCATGTACATGCTCACTTATGACCCCCTGATACTAGGACAGCAGCACAATCAGACACATTTTCATCATTCTCGCAGTGTGAACATGCGAAATGAACTCATTGTAGACGACTGTCTGAAATATAACAATTTTATGAACGTGGGTCATTCATCAAGACTAAAAATTCATACATTTGACCAATCAGATGAAGCCCCAGCTAGCTATCTGCTGACAACTGTGAGGCTAGCTTGAATGAGGGCTGAAGAAGGAGAGAACAGTGAGGTAAAACAGCACTTTAACTATTTCATATGGCTAAAATCAGCCTGGCTACAATCACATCTAATTGGGCTACAACCACAGCCAGCCAAGCTACAATCACAGCTAATTGGGCTACAACCTCAGCCAGCCGAACTACAACCACAGCTAGCAGGGCTACAACCACAGCTAATTGTGCTACAACCACAGCCAGCCGGGCTTCAACCACAGCTAATTGTGCTACAACCACAGCTAACTGGGCTACAACCTCAGCCAGCCAGGCTACAACCACAGCCAGCCGGGCTACAACCACAGCTAGCAGGGCTACATCCACAGCTAGCAGGGCTACAACCACAGCCAGCCGAACTACAACCACAGCCAGCCAGGCTACAACCACAGCTAATTGGGTTAGAACCACAGCTAACTGGGCTACAACCTCAGCCAGCCGGGCTACAACCACAGCTAATTGGGTTAGACCACAACTAGAAGTTGTCATGAGTTCATTCCACAAAACCAAATTCCAAGTGTGGACGCAGCTCTCAAAGAGAGTGACTGGAGTGAAACTCTCATGAGTGAAAATATAGAAAATGGTTGTGATATATTTGGTTTAAAACTAAATGAAATAATGTCTCCATTTCTGAGAAAGGGAAAACAAAGAAAAAATAAAAGGAATCCACTGCCCTGGATAGATGAAGAATTCAGAAAACTAATGAAAGACAGAGATATGTTGCTTAAAAAAGCATTAAAATCAGGTCTGACCACAGACAGACAGAGATTTACCTCAATTAGAAATAAAGTAATAAGCACAATGCGGCGGGCAAAGGCAAATTTCTTCATGACCATTATTGAAGATGCAAAAGGAAATAACAAAGTCATATGGCAAAATATTAATAAATTAATTGGTAGGCAACCTAAAAATGGCACTGATAATTTTGAAATAAAACTTAACAACGCACCTGTGCAAAATCCCTCAACTATAGCCACTGAAATGAACAAATACTTTA